>NW_024756564.1:0-14246 GCF_018991925.1 Homarus americanus | reverse complement strand
TGTGAAGTGAGTTGTAGTGAAGATTGTGAAGTGAGATGTAGTGAAGATTGTGAAGTGAGATGTAGTGAAGATTGTGAAGTGAGATGTAGTGAATTTTGTGAAGTGGGATGTAGTGAAGATTGTGAAGTGAGATGTAGTGAAGATTGTGAAGTGAGATGTAGTGAAGATTGTGAAGTGAGATGTAGTGAAGATTGTGAAGTGAGATGTAGTGAAGATTGTGAAGTGAGATGTAGTGAAGATTGTGAAGTAAGAAGTGGTAAAGATTGTGAAGTAAGATGTGGTAAAGATTGTGAAGTGAGATGTAGTGAAGATTGTGAAGTGAGATGTAGTGAAGATTGTGAAGTGAGATGTAGTGAAGATTGTGAAGTGAGATGTAGTGAAGATTGTGAAGTGAGATGTAGTGAAGATTGTGGAGTGAGATGTAGTGAAGATTGTGGAGTGAGATGTAGTGAAGATTGTGAAGTGAGATGTAGTGAAGATTGTGAAGTAAGATTATAAAGTAAACTGTAGTAATTGAGGTTAAACGAATGCGGGTTATTCTGTAGTGTATCCATGTCTTGTTAATGTGGAACCAACATGGCGGTGGTTCTCAATATAGATACGTTATTTTGCCGGGAATTTGTGTCAAAACGAAATATGAATCAACCATATTTAGCCTAAATTAACCTAGCGGCTTTATTATATATTCTAAGGTGTTTAAGTTGGATAGATCAGATCAGGTTAGGTAAAGTCAGGTTGGGTTAGGTTAGGTTAGTTTTGTTAATTTTGCCAGTTAGAGGCTAGTTTATTGTGCCCCCCATACTCATCCTGTGAGCGGTAGTGCAAAGAGATTACAAAGTGGTGTTTGATGAGGTAGGTGGTTAAGTTAAGTTTCAATAGGTTAAGTTAGATTACGTCAGGTTGGATTAAGTTAAGTTAGGTTAGGTAGGTAATAAGTAGATAGGTTACGGTCGGTAGGTGGGAAAGTTAGGTTTGATTAGGTTACCTTATGTCAGACGGGGAGGTTAGGTTCGATTATGTCAGGTTAGGTTCGATTATGTCAGGTTAGGTTCGATTATGTCAGGTTAGGTTAGATTACGTCAGGTTAGGTTAGATTATGTCAGGTTAGGTTATATTATGTCAGGTTGGGTTAGATTATGTCAGGTTAGGTTAGATTATGTCAGGTTAGGTTAGATTATGTCAGGTTAGGTAAGATTATGTCAGGTTAGGTTAGATTACGTCAGGTTAGGTTAGATTACATCAGGTTAGGTTAGATTATGTCAGGTTAGGTTAGATTATATCAGGTAAGGTTAGATAATGTCAGGTTAGGTTAGATTATGTCAGGTTTGGTTAGATTATGTCAGGTTAGGTAAGTAGGTGGAGGTGGGTAAAAAAGGTTAGGTTAGGTCGGCAGGTTTTAGTGTAGGAGCTTAAGTAATCCCGTAAAAATTTCATGTTAATTTTTGACACCATACATCGTAATAATCCTTATAAACTATGTTAAGGAACTGTGGTGTAATTTTTTCTGAACGGTTTATTATAAGTTTTATGCCATTAAAGAAGTTTTATCAAAGAGCGGCGTAATGAACCACAGACGTATTACCATTAACTCCTAAGTAACTTAAAACATGACTAATAACCTATGAACATGTAGTATTATATCATTACAATTTAGCGTAATATATTATGAATGCTGTTATAATATCTTAAGTGTGTTACAAACATGGCTGCTCATATATGCCATCCTGTCTCTGGCAAAGAAGAGATTGCAGTCAGTAAAATTAATTGCTGAACCATCTATCTGTGATTTGCTTCTGGAGCTGGTGGTTGGTCTGATATTACTAGTATGAAACAGTCATTGTCAATCTTCCAGCCATGCTCTAATTGTGAAAGCATTTCACTGTCTGCATCACAAGACCACAGAAGAGCTTGATACCTTCCTCTCAATATATGATACTTTAGAGTTGCTGCAGTCGCTGGTAGTTCTCCAGCTTCTGCCTGCGTTATCTTGAAGAGATGCCATCTAAGTTTTGACAGTTTAGTGAAAGTCATTCGTGGACAGTAGAGCTTAAATACACATTCCTCTAGACCAATATACATGTCTGCTGGAGGCATTTGGTCTACTCAGCATCTTGAATGCATCAGGACTTTTTTGTGTTAGATTTCATCAAAGTGCTCCAGCATTACTCTTTCCTTTTGCCAACAAATTTTCCAATGCAGTCAGATCCTGTGAAGGCATGAAACCTGTAAGGAAAACTCTCTGCCCAATGTGTCGTCAACTCACCAGTTCCTGTTATATCATGCTTGTATTTTTCTCTCCAAGTTGAGGCTGCTTTAATATATAAACACATCAGTGTCTGGTGACTTGATATGCCGCAGTGCTGCCTTCTGGCAGTGCATATACGCATGTATAACCCAAGTTCTATAACTTGTGATAACAATTTGATGGTTGAAGTCTTATTTGCTGCTTTCCACGACAGTAGATTAACCTTGGACAGCTTTTCCCAGATGCTCAATGGACCAACAATACGTTCCTTGACAAAATTTTCATAATTTTGTCTTCCAACTTCATATGCACATAGATTGTCATATTTGGCATTTTCTGGCATTACAGCTCCAGTTACCAAGTTTATAAGAGCATCATTTTCCTGGGATTACAGTCACCAATAACATTGTGTAGCTTCTGTACATCAGCATATTGACAGCTGACAATAGCTGTAGAGAGCTCATGGTATTCTGTTCTTTTGTAATCTTTATGAGTTTGATATTTTATGTAATGAACTTAATTTGAAAACCCAAATGGTAGTATATGATCTTTTATCACCTTAGACACTCTGTGCGTCATGCCTCTCAAGTGATTTTTTTCCTCTCTTACTTCTCTGGACAAATACGACCTTTATCCCATCAGAAAAAATATCACCATATATTTTCTTAATCTACAGGTGCCAAGGTTTAAAATGACGGATGGTGTTAAAAATTAACCTGAAATTTTTACGTGACCACATATTGTCTTGTTGGGTTTCTGAGAGAACTTCACGGCTAAATAGCGCCTCTGTATTGATAGCCGGTACATGTCGTAATATCCACCGCTCATAGTTAAATCTTTATGTCCGTTTATTTTGTCCTAATTTAAGTATCAAAGAGTGTTTTCATTTTTAAGTATCTTAAGTATCTTTTTTCCCCACTCCTAAGTATCTAAGTATGATTTATTTTCATTTATAAGTAACTAACCATATTTTTGTTTTCATTATAAAATGTGATTGATATAGACAACAGAAGTAAATATCAGCTGGAGGTAGTAAACGAAGCTGATGTGAAGTATTTTGACTCGCTGTTCCCACGAACTAATTGCTTCACTGGTTTATACCGAAGAAATAAAACCGCCAACGAACCATCCGATTCAAATGTGTCTTAGGCGATACAGGGTGTTTATGCGTCACTCTGATACCAAGAATGACTTTGTGTACTGTGGTGAAGCTGAGGGTAGGATAGGGTTGGGTTGGGTTGGGATGGGTTAGGATTACGCATGTGTAGGTATATTCTGTCGCATTTTATAGGTATCTTGCGTCTTTCTCTTTATTCCTTCTTTATCATGAGTATCTGTGCCTATTAATACACCACCTCGCAGGATAGTGGAAGAGGAATGGATAGTAACGAGATAATATTCTTCTTACATATACCTTAGCTTGATTACAGGTAACATCAGGTAGAAGTTACATGACTCTTAAGAGTTTTCCTCGACTTGGCTGATTCAACTGTAAGACTTGCTGTATTTATCCTTATTAAAATCCTCCACCTGTAAGACCATCCACTTGTAAGACCCTCCACCTGTAAGACCCTCCACTTGTAAGACTCTCCACTTGTAAAACCCTTTAGGGATTTGAAATACCTTCTCGTCTTGGCTCCACTAGTACTGTACACACCCTCTCTAGCCTTAGTTTACAGTAATGTTGAAGTATATAATGAAGACTCACAGCTCATGGGTTAGAAAAACAAAAGATGCTTGTTTTTATTTATTTATTTATTTATTTATAGTTTATTTTAGAATCCCCGAAAGTTAGAACAAAATGGCTGACGGGACTCACAAGCGGGCGGTGTTTACAGTATGGACCAAGAATAAAAAATAAATGAAAAATAAAATAAATAAATCGTAAATTGGTGCATTGTTTCTCCAGGGGTAATTATAGAAGTACAAATGTTCTCCAGCAGTGGGTAACGATCATAGTCAAGTATAGAGCTTCCGACGCAGGTAGATTGATATAGATGCATTACCTTGAGTTAGTGGGTTACAGGGGCTTCTTACACGATAATATTAAAGGTGTTTTTTCCTTCTGTTTGTGGCACTTGAGGTGTTTAGGTTAGGTTTAATTAAAATGGTTTAGTTATAATAGTTATATTACGATAAGTTAAGTTGAATTTAGAACTTTTGATTTACATATATCGTGTTTTAGAAGGATTAGTTAGCTTATAAGTTTAATTTGGATAAGTTTAGTTTAATTTAGATCATTTGATTTTACAAGGTCGTATTATAATGACTGGGAACCATATAGAAACCTGTTAGAAGTAAATATTTCTACGGCAGTGAATGAGTAGGTCAATAAGTGGTGTATAGAGCTGCTGACGCAACTTAAACGGTATATACTGTACATTATATGTTATCAGAGCTTTCCTGCTGTACGTAACCGCCTCCGTCAAAGTGTCTTAGTGGCTCATGTGAAGATTAGCCTCTAGTTTATTTAACCTCAAGATTAACTACACTGGCACTGCCTGACCTGACCTGACCTGACCTGACCTGACCTGACCTGACCTACCCTACCCTACCCTACCCTACCCTACCCTACCCTATCCTAACCTAACCTAACTTAATCTAACCTAACTTAACTTCCCATGTAGCGTTAGGTTAATCATTAGTTGAAATAAGCTGGGAGGGTTAATCTTCATGTAATCTATCTTAATTAACAATTTTGGTCAGGTGAGGCCTTCTTTACCTTACTCGAGAGCAGGAGGAGGAGGACTTGCTAACGTCTACAGATCATCGTCAACCAAGGCAGATATTGAATACCTTTTGTTTACCTTCGTGGCTTAAGAACACATCTTAACACCATAAGACTATTCGCCTCAATGCAAAAATACAGTAATTGATTATTGTATTCTAATAAAATTTACGGTGTATCTTTTGAACCAGATTTATTGTTTGACTTTTGTGAATGAGAAACTGGTTGAGGTGTATTGTGGTAAACATCCTTAAGAGCAGCTCTGTGTGTTCTTACGACCTCAAAGTAACACAAAAGGTAGCCAATATCTACCCTTGGTCAGTCACTTTATGTAGATGTCAATTGTGTCATTTTTCTAGACTTAGTGCCCCCTGGAGGAGAAAGTAAATACAATGTTGATTTATTTTGGTCACAACACACGCTAGTAGATTATTTTTTCCTATTTAACTAAATAATTAACACTATGTAGCTAACTAATTATATGACTCAAAGATGGTAACCAATATGGCGTCGATATTGTTCACATACTCTATGATTAATAGATGTATTGTCTGTTTAATTTTAGGGAAGAATTTAATTTATAAACTTTTGAGAATCTGGATACAGGAGTTTTGTCTTTGCGCGCGCGCGCGCGCGTGTGTGTGTGTGTGTGTGTGTGTGTGTGGTGATGATGATGATGACGGATACTTTCCTCTGCAGTGAAAAAAATATCTTGACATTGCAAAGTTTAACTGTAAGCCGAAGGAACGTTTGTAATGTGACTTATTATGTGAAATTGTAACTTGAAATTCTTTGTGAAAAAATATTTCCCTATAAAGTTTGGCAGTAAATGAAGTATTACATCAAGGTGTAACTTGTAGTTCCTTGTGGAGTAAATTACCTAAGTGGACGATACAGCTACTCCAGGGTGTAAGACCTAGAGTAGAAAGTCTTAAGACCTTACCTGAGGTTGAAAGACTCTTATAGTGGAACGTCTTAGGTATTGAAACTTTAATTACAGTAAATAAAATATAATCTACCTAAACATTCCTTCACCTGGCGACAACTAATGATACAGGTGGTGTAATAGCTCTTTAAAATTCCTCCGTTTGATATAATAATGACCACACATGAACTTATAATGTGCAATATCTTGATAACACATTAGCTGCAACATTACACATAGTCCAGTGTATGTGTAGTGAGGGACATCTACCTAAATGAGTTACAGAATGTGGAGTTGAGGCAAAAAATGTTGGGACATGTTTGAGATCATCAGTTGAGCCAAACGTTTATACTCAATATTGTTTTAATGGTATTTTAGAGCGACCGAAAAATGTAAACAAAATGGCCGGCTAGGCTCGGGGGATCCACGAGTCCTCTTATGAAGGATCGACAATAAATGAAAACAAATCAGATTAATTTAAACACATTTCCAAGAGTATTAGATCCTGTAAAGAGAGAAAATTAATACTTGATATTTGTAGAACCTTTTTTTTTTCGTCCGTTTTCGTCTTGGTTAAAACAATTGTGGTGGTGTTACCTGTTCCAAACGGTAGACATCAAGGAAATGGATCAAGACCTTAATACTCAAAAGTACACATGATGATTTGTTCCCAAGTCCGAGGATATACTTGAGGTGTGGTACTTGGTGAATTTGTTTTCTCAGAATACAGTATACAGTAATGTATAAGTTTTGTCATCAGTAAGGAGTACAAATAATTGTGTGATTTAAAGTACAAACTTTTGTGTAAAGTACAATACTGTAGTTGTAATTGCAAAGTTTTAAGAGTTAGGTAAGAACTAACAATTGATTTAGTTTCACCACTTCTTTTGTGAAAGAAAGTTATAATTTTTTTTTCTGTGTTACAGAGTTAGGTAATGCACCAATTTTTTTTTGAAATAAGCTACCTAACTCATCTTTGTGAGTTTTATTGTGTGAAATTTCAGGAAAGTGGTAATTGCACATTTGTGTAATTTTTTTTTGTGACCAGTGTATTAATCTTTGGATATTTACAGACATTGAGTGGGCAGTATACTGTACACCTGCCATGTTCAGAGTGTGATGAACTGAGTTCATCTCTTGAGTGTCACCAGAAATGTCATGTGTGCAAAGGTTATGTAATCCAATGTTTTATTTTTTAGCTGTGACATTTATTGGAAGTATTGTGATTTCAATTGAAAGTGTTCAGATTCTCACTTGAAGTATTTTTCTAACTTTTGAAATTTTTATATAACCCAAGTGAGTGTTATATAAATTTTGTTTATATGTGTATGTTATGTTATGTTATTATTTTTTCTTTTGCTAGTGACCTGAATTGTGAAATATCTAGAAAGAGTTTTAATTCTCAGTTGGAGTCAATTTGTTACCATTGAATTTATTGAGATAACACAAGTTTGGTGTTAAATTTTTCAGTGTTGTATTTTTCAACCTTTTTTTTTAACGGAGAATTTTATTACATACTGCCTTACCATTTCTTACAGTGTAGACTGATATGCATTGTTGGTAAAGAGGTTATATGTATTTGAGAACTAATTCCGGTGTATTTTCAGCCATAGTATTGATTGGGTTGAGGACTCTGTGGTGAAATGGACATCTAAGACATACAATCTCTGAAAATGGATTGCTGGAAACACCCTCTGTACATGTAAGGACCACCAATTGTGAGTAAAGTACAGAGTAAATTGTGTAGTGTTAACACAGTGTCAAGATAATTGAAAAAGACAGTGAATTCTTGTGAGTACAGAAAATCCGCTTTGTGTTAATCATCCGTGAAAGCTACAGATTTATATTTTCTTAAGACATTCTCGTCAAGTATCATCAAGTATTTTATTTTGAGCATTGCTATGAGTACTGTGTGAATTGAAACCTTGTAGTGTTCTCTTTAGAGATAATTAATCTGCTGAGTGAGTTACCGATACTATTGCCGATTATTTATTTTGGTGAGTATCCATTTAAAAGGTATCCGAGGCATTTATGTGTTAACGTTTACCTCCTTTGCTCTGGAAGGATGTTAATTGAATTTATCTTTGGTGGGGTTGTTTTGTAGAAGATTTGTTGTGACATCAGCGCACGATGATCACAGTAGTTGGGAATAAGTTACAACTTATGTGTGAGTTCCGAGAACTTGCCAAAGCCATGGAGGCCAGCATTCATCGGTGGGGAACGCCGAAGGCTCGGAGGGGTGGTGAGAAAATCAAGTTTAGAAATTTCCCGTCGGGATCGGAACCTGATGAAAGGAAAACTGCCGGTGAGGCTGGGGAAGTTAGTTGTTATCATGGGTACTAGAATTCGGGTGAGAAAGGGAGAAGTCAGTGATTTGAATAGATCTTTTGTTAAGTATGCTTAGACTTACCCAACTTAGATAAATTAGTAGAGAGAGCAGCAAGAAATGAATAGTATTCTACCTTAGACTTGAAAGCCACATATTATTAAAGAAATACTTGACGACAAAAGTCGAGACCTAACCACATTTAGTGATGGAATATAATTAATGAAGGTTTACACGCTTATCTTTTGGGTTTTTTCAACCAGTCCCGTTATTCTTTTTATTTTTTACCAGAGAAGTAAACCAAGTAGTAGCCCCTTTTTGCAGCGAAGAACCGAGTTGAATGTAACTACCCTGATAATGTCATAGTGTGGACTAATGATTTTTCAACCTTGTCAGACAGGTTAGCTAGAGTATTGGGAAAGTCCTTCCAGTGTTTCCCCTTTCATACAATTGCCAGTGGGAAGGCGTAGTTGTGCGGTTTTGATTGGTACAGGCAGTGCAGTTAATTTCTTTAAGTTTTGTTTGTACTTTAGGCATGGGGCCCCTTAGGCCTTGTAAGTACCAAATACGAAGATGTTACCGGAGATGAGCTGAATGTGAAAAGCACTGTAGTAGTAAAAGTAAATGCTACCACCTGATGATTCTGCCGTCAAGGGCGTCTACATCTGGTTGGGATGTGTTGATGATGAACATCAACTGTTTGCTTCGCCAGTCAAGTGGCCAGAGTGACCCTGTTGGGGGAGGGATTGTCAGTATGTACCATGGACAAGAGGAATGAGTAGATGTGTCTTACTGCAGTGAGAACATCGTTTGGTGTGAGTGATCCAAGTTGCTTGGAGGTCCTATCTGCAGTAGGCCTGGGTTAATGTAGGAGGTAGTTGGGCTGGACTTTAGTCACGGCTAGGCGTGTACAAGAGTACATGGACCTAGTGCAGTTTAAGACGCATGCATGGTGAAGTAACAGAAGGGCACTGAGGTTTTGGGGGTTTCATGGGGACCGGGTTGCTGGCATTAAAGTCTATTTGAGTCCATACTCTGGCCATTCCGATCTTGCCTCATCCCGCGAGTGGAGAATGATTCTTTTGTGATAAGGTCAACCCGAATACTTCAGTGGCTGGATGGGGTCAGTCTATCTACTCCTAGCTTGAGATCTCAATTGTTGAATTTTGAAGCTTGGGTCCAGTGTCATCCTAGTGGATGTTGTAGTTGAAAGTGTCCTACAACGCTACCTGTCATCCTAGTGGATGTTGTAGTTGAAAGTGTCCTACAACGCTACCTGTCATCCTAGTGGATGTTGTAGTTGAAAGTGTCCTACAAAGCTACCTGTCATCCTAGTGGATGTTGTAGTTGAAAGTGTCCTACAAAGCTACCTGTCATCCTAGTGGATGTTGTAGTTGAAAGTGTCCTACAAAGCTACCTGTCATCCTAGTGGATGTTGTAGTTGAAAGTGTCCTACAAAGCTACCTGTCATCCTAGTGGATGTTGTAGTTGAAAGTGTCCTACAAAGCTACCTGTCATCCTAGTGGATGTTGTAGTTAAAAGTGTTATACATGTCTGATCAATTGCCAAGATGGAAACTACCTGCCGTCCTGGTGGATGGTGCAGTTAAAAGTGTACAAAACTGTAATTCAGGCCGGCCTGTTATTTTTATTATTGTGTTCTGCAATATTGAAGTATTATTATGTTCTTCTGTGTGCCATAACAAGTGGTGCTATGTTCATTTTATCTGCCCCTGGCTGGGAGTTTGTGTGATTATTCAACTGAGTTGCAAAATTTTACGTATGTGAAAATTCTGTAACGTGTGTTGCCTGTATTGATGACCATTACCCCAGTACTGCAAGATATTGTGTTTGAAATTGTGTATTTACTGTGAATGTTTTGTCGACTATACCGCATAATATTGAATCTTTGGGAGGGGAAAGCTTTGTAACGACCACGGTCGTACACGTCAGTTAACGGCAAAATCAAATGATTCATATTACGCTCAATAGCCCACAAAACAGGTACCTCTGCTTTTATTTTGAGTCCTCCATCTGAGGAGTCCGTTTTCTCGTCACTTCAAGACGCCTCAGTCCTCCGTTATCCCATTTTCTCTGACTTACTGAAACCAACCTCTCTATATAATATATTTGAATGTGAGAGAGAACACCTTTGTTTTGAGTCAACTTAGATATGTCTGTTTACAGTTGGAACATTCAAGATCCATTGTGAGTGGTGTTGAACGCTTCAACTGTCTTTATTGTTAGTAAGACGTGTCAAGTAGGCGAGTGTTGAGTTTGCCAGTTAGAGTGGCGTATTTTAGGTCGTCCGTGGGGATACCCATGGGTTTCTGATCGCTACTGAAGTTATATTGTTTTGTTGCCCCGACATCAGAGAATCTCATGTTCATAGTTTAGTTAGTGTCAGTTGTCTATTTAAGAAAGTCATTCATCTTCTGAACAGTTCCTGTCAAACTCAAAATTCTCCCAGATTTAACGGCCGTTTGACCGGGGATGTGGTTTGCGGTCAGGCCAATAGAGTTGCGAACGCATATATAACTTCAATTCACCTCTTTACTGACAAACTCAACCTCTGATTAAATCATAAATATAGATGTAGAAAATTAGCCTGATCTGTGACACTGACGGTCACAGCTAGGTGTCCAACGACTACTGTGAATAGAGGGTCTATTGTTAGTGAAGTTTATCTTTCTAGTAGGAATATGCCCTCAGGCCCGTATATATGCAGGAGCGCGAGGGGAAATCACTCCTTCTGTGATTTCTTCTCCACGTCTCCAGGTGTGTGCACGTGTGTTCCACGCCGCCATATTAACTCAGTTTAACTTAGTCATTTTTTGTGAATATCAGTGTTCATGTTTTAACATAGTACCTTCAGTGCCAAGTGGGTCAGGTAAAGTAGAGCTCTAGCTATCGTCTGAACCGGTGCCAGACTTATGTTTTATATAGTGAAGTTAAATATTCACTCCTTCTGTGATTTCTTCTCCACGTCTCCAGACGCTGTTGTGGGGGTTAGCAACACTCCTGAGGTTTGGGAGCCGCCTCTGGGCACAATGTCTCTCGAAAGACGTCTTTAAGGTGGCGAGATTAGAATCCCAGGGCGAGATTCCTTGGCAGACGCCACGGCCCACCGCCACAGTCAACTTTTCCCGGGCCGGGCGCTCCGAGCTAGCGAGGGAGCCTGTAAACAACTCTGGCCCACTGACTCCGTCATATGATCATGGTCTACCCACTGTTCTTGGTTATATGTATGGAGCCGTATTAATATCCATGCTTAGGGATGACTAGCAGAAATATAGTCATCCCAGGTTGAGTATTGAACCACTGAATGAGAGTTCAAGGTACCAGGTTGTTCCTTGCAAACTAACAAGAGGTATTGTATGTTACTATAATTGTGGAGTTAGTCCAGTGTGTTATGTATTCGTCTGTAGTAGTCATGAACGAGTAACCTGAGAGTATCATGCTCTAATCAAGAAGTGAGGAGGTGATGTGTTACTTGTTAAAGTAAGACCTGAGGGTCCAGTGATGGCTTGTGAATAATAGTTACGGAATCTCATGTATCAAGGTAATGATATCCCAATTGTCTAATAAAGTAATGAGTATTTGGAGGTGTTGGATGAGGTAATAAGCTCTTGAAGTGTTTGATGATTTAATAAGTTAATTGCGGTTCTGTTTAGCCTGAGTGAATCTAAGATGCATCTTCACTCACTGTGTTAATAAATATTGAATTTGTAATCTGAGTATCACCACTCTGCTCCTTCTAAACATTGGTTCCCAGAAAATAATACTTACTCACGTGCCTATACATCTACCACACTACCCAAAACCCTTCCATGAGTTCTGTTATATAATGAAAAGTCTGGGTGGTGGCAGCTACCCTTTGTAAGTATAAAAAGTGTTGTACAAAGAATAACATGGTTCCCCAGACTAACCCATGTATAAGAATAGACATATAACAAAGTAAACTTCAGAAAGGTAAGAACATTGAAACTGAGAATATATATATATGAAAGGAAATGAAAAGAAAGAACATTGACTTGGAAAACATAAGCAGAGAAGCATAAGAGTTACTTATATAAGAATATAAGGTATAGAGAGATAAAGAACATATAAGAATAGCTGGATGGTAAACTATTGTAAAGAGAAAACTCGGCCTGTTTTTCTTTCTAATCAAGTGTAAAGGAAGATGTACTGTTTATTGATGGATTTGGTGATGTCTTAATAGTGTATTAGTGTGTTAATATTACGCAGGTTTGGTATAGTGGTGACGGTAATGTAGTGTAGTAAGATTTTAACACATGGAGGTGAATTTGTCTTTTATGTTGAGGATTTAAGAACATAAGAACAGCTGAGGATTTAAGAACATAAGAACATAAGAAAATAAGGAGTCTGCAATAGGCCGGTTGGCCTGTGCATGACAGCTCCTGTCGAGAGTTACTACCACTCTCTATCATCCATGAATCTATCTAGCCTCCTTTTGAAACTTTCCAGAGTTCCCGCACTTACTACAAAGTTGCTAAGCTTGTTCCACTCGTCCACCACCCTATTTGTGAACCAGTTTCTTCCTATCTCCCTCCTAAACCTAAACTTATCCAACTTGAATCCGTTGCTCCGAGTCCTATCCTGCTCGGATATTATAAGAACTTTATCTATATCCCCTTTATTGATTCCTTTCACCCACTTAAATACTTCTATCATATCTCCCCGCACTCTTCGTCTTTCTAGGGAATGCAAGTTAAGTTTCTGTAACCTATCCTGATATGGAAGGTTTCTAAGTCCCGGAATCATTTTTGTCATTCTTCGCTGCACCGACTCTAGTGAATTTATATCCATTCTATAATAGGGGCACCAGAACTGAACCGCATAATCGAGGTGCGGCCTGATTTGTTAAAGGGAAGATCTGGTGGACGGGGATAATTGTCTGGTTGTGATGGACACGGCTCACCTAACCTAACCCAATCTAACCTAACCCAACCCAACCTAACCCAACCTAACCCAACCCAACCTAACCTAACCCCTATATATGTGTGAGATAAGGTTCTGATTCAAGAACAAGATGCACAAGTTCGAATCCAAATTGAGCTGTAGGGTTTGTTGACTAATTCGGGGCTTCACATTCATAAAACTCTCAAATGGGATACGACTAAACCCGAAGCCCCATCTTCCGTCGGTCGGTCGTTGGTGTCAGGTCAAAGTTCAGTTTGTAGTTCACCTCCTGTGATATGTGTCATTTATCGAAACGAAACATGAGGTTAACGTGAAAACAAAACCTCGAAGCAACACGTATAAACAGGGTCGAGTTTTCATCGGATTTTACGTCATGAAATTTTCCATCTTGAGAGAGAGAGAGAGAGAGATTGATTGATTGATTCCGATGCTGAAATTAACACTAAAATTTTATACTGTAAATGAGATAAATGCAGGTAAGGTTGGCGTATGGAATTATTGAAGGACGATCACAGAAATGTTTTACCTGTTTCCTGTGATGTAAGTCCAAAATGGTGTTAATTGTCATGGGTTTATACGTCCAAAATGTTCTTCATATCGTAGGGTTTTACATCCAAATATGCCATCCAAGTCCATATGTCCATTCATCCAGTTAGCTGTTTATCCATCCACCGATTCACCCACCTACCCATCTCTCATCCCATTCAGTCACCCATCTACCCATCTATCCTCCCATTCAGTCTCCCATCCATCCATCCATCCATCTATCCATCCATCCTTCCATCCATCACACGAGGAATAGAATGACCCACTTATAATTTTTCTCTTTCCTGCTGCACTAAGGATCAACCACCCAGAGTGGTATGGCTACCCTGAGTAAGTACACTCTGTATTCCTCCTTTACTCTATTGTGGGTGTAGGTGGTGGGTAGTGTGTGTTTGTGGGTGTAGAACGTGGATAGTAGGTTTGTTTGTGGGTGTAGGGCATGGATAGTAAGTTTGTTTGTGGGTGTAGGGCGTGGATAGTAGGTTTGTTTGTGGGTGTGGGGCGTGGATAGTAGGTTTGTTTGTGGGTGTGGG
>NW_024756563.1:0-39438 GCF_018991925.1 Homarus americanus | reverse complement strand
CACTACCAGGTACATGTCCTTGCTCCAAATACACCTCCCCAGCCTCCCAGGTACATCTCAACCTCCCAGGTACACCTGCAATCACTGCATTACACCTCTGGCCTCCCAGGCCACACCTCCTGACACTCCTAGGTGCTCTTCACTCCCTGATGCACCTTAACACTCCCAGGTGCACCGCTGACACTCCCAGGTACACCGCTGACAGTGCCAGTACACCTCCAGACACTACCAGGTACACCTCGAACACTGCCAGGTACACCTCGAACACTCCCAGGTACACCTCAGACACTCGAAGGTGCATCTCTGACACTCCAAGTGCCTCTCACACCTCCCAATGCCCACCTCACTCCCAGGTACCTTCTTACACTCCCAGGTACACCTCCGACTTGCTCCCAGGTACACCCCTCTGACACTCCCAGGTACCTCGAACCTCCCAGGTACACCTCCCAGCCTCCCAGGTACACCTCCCCATTTTCCAGGCCTCCCCGCTAACATTCACCACACCCTGACACTCCCAGGTACCTCTGACACTCCCAGGTACACCCCAGACACTCCCAGGCACACTTCTCCACACTCCCAGGTACACCTCTGACCTCCTAGGTACTCCTCTGTCACTCCCTCATACGTCTACCACTCCAGGTACAACGCCTCAGACACTCTCAGGTGCACCTGACACTCCCTGGTACACCTCCAAAACTTCTAGGTACACCGCTCACACTCTTGGTGCACCTCTCACCTCCCAGGTGCTGTGTGACACTCCCTGGTACTTCTCTTTTTACTCCCAGGTACACCTCAAACACTTCCAGGTACACCTCAGATACTCCCAGGTACACCTCGAACACTCCCAGGCACCCTCCTGGCCTCCAGGTACACCATGACACTGCCAGTTACACCTCGACACTCCATGTGCACCTCCCGGCTTGCTCCAGGGCCTCTCTGACACTCCCAGGTACTCACTGACACTCCTGGTTCACCCTGACCTCCCAGATACACCTCCTGACACTCCAGGTGCACCTCTGACACTCCCAGGTACACCATAGACACTCCCAGGTGCACACCCCAGATACTCCAGGTGCCTGAACCTCCCAGGTACACCTCCGACCTCCAGGTACACCTCCATTTCCCCTGGTACACCTCTGACCTCCGGAGTACATCTGGCACTCCCAGGTACACCTCAGAACACCCCCAGTCCACCTCAGCACTCCAGGTACACCTCCGATACTCCCAGGTACCTCCCAACCTCCCAGGTACAGCTCTGACACTCCTAGGCCTCTCTTTCACTCCTGATACACCATGCTCCCAGGTGCACCGCCCAACACTGCCAGGTACACCTCAGGCACTCCCAGGTACACCTCAGACTCCAGGTGCACCACACTCCTGTGGTACACCCCTGACACTCCCAGGTACCTCTGACACTCCCCGTTGCACCACAGACACTGCCAGGTACACCTCCAGACACTGCCAGTTACCTCAGACACTCCCAGGTACTGCCTCAGACTCCAAGGTGCACCACTGAGCACTCCCTGGTACACCCCTGACACTCCCAGGTACACCTCTGTGCTCCCAGGCCTGAACACTCCCCAGGTACACTTCTCACACTCAGGTACCTCTGACCTCCTGGGTATATCTGTCACTCCCTGATGCACACCTCTAACACTCCCCCAGGTACACCGCTGACACTCCCAGGTACACCGCTGACACTGCCAGGTACACCTCGAACACTGCCAGGTACACCTCGAACACTGCCAGGTACCTCAGGCCTCCCAGGTACACCTCCAGACTCCAGGTGCACCTCTGACACTCCCCAGTGCACCTCCCGACACTCCCAGGCACACCTCTGACACTCCCAGGTACACCTCAGACACTCCCAGGTACACCATGGCCTCCCAGTGCCACCTCTGACACTCGCAAGTACACCTCTGACACTCCCAGGTACACCTCCGTTGCTCCCCAGGTACACCTCCACGACACTCCCAGGTGCACACTTTTTACACTCCCAGGTACACCTCCGACACTCCCAAATTGCCTGCCTCCCTACACTCTCAGGTACACCTATGTGCTCCCAGGTTCTCCCACTGACATATCTTGGTACCTCTCACACTCCCAAATTGCCTTCCTTGCTCCCAGGTGCACCTACGACACTCCCAGGTGCACCAGCGACACTCCCAGGTGCTCACTGGCATTCCTGGTGCACCTCTGACACTCCCAGGTACACCGCTGACGCACCAGGTGCACCTCCGACCTCCCAGAAACACCTCCGACACTCCCAGGTGCACTTCTCCACTCCCAGGTACACCTCCGACACTCTCAGGTTGCCTCTGAGCCTCCTGGGTGCCCTCTGATGATGATGATGATGCGGTGCACCTCTGACACTCCCAGGTGTTGCACTACTCTGACACTCCAGGTACTCCACTGACATTCCTGGTGCACCTCTGACACTCCCAGGTACCACGTCCGACACTCCCAGATACCTCTGACCTCCCAGGTACATCTCTGGCTTGCTCCCAGGTACACCTCTGACCTCCCAGGTAACTCCACTGACACTGGCTGGTGCACCCCTGGCCTCCCAGGTACCTCCTGACACTCCCAGGTACACCTCAGACACTCCCAGGCCACACCGCTGACCTCCCAGGTACACCATGACACTCCTGAGTGCTCTCTGTCACTCCCAGGTACACCTCCGACACTCCGTTATCTCCGACACTCCCAGGTACCTCTGACGCTCCCAGGTTTCTCCACCCCAAGCGTTCCCTGGTACACCACTGACACTCCCAGGTACATGTCCCAACACTCCCAGATATCTGACATTCCCAGATTGCATCTCTGACCTCCCAGGTACACCTCTGGCACCCCAAGGTACACCTCTGACCTCCCAGGCCACACCTGCGATACTCCCAGGTACCTCTGACACTCCCAGGTACACCTCCTGACACTCCCCTGAGGCCTCCTCTTTCACTCCCTGATACACCTCTAACACTCCCAATTTTCCTTCAACACTCCAAGGTACACCATGACAGTGCCAAATTACCTCAGACACTCCCAGGTACACCATGACACTCCCAGGTACACCACCCCAACCTCTGGGTACTCCTCTGTCACTCCAGGTACACCTCAACACTCCAGGTATACCTCCGACACTCCCAGGTACACCTCCTGACGCTCCCAGGTTCCACTGACATTCCCTGGTACACCACCCAGCACTCCCAGGTACATGTCCCAGTCTGAATACCTCTGACATTCCCAGGTACATCTCTGACACTCCCAGGTACCTCTGACACCCCCAGGTCACCTCTGACACTCCCAGGTACACCTGCGATACTCCCAGGGACACCTCTGAGCACTCCCAGGTACACCTCTGACACTCTAGGTGCTCCTCTTTCACTCCTGATACACCTCTGACACTCCCAGGTGCAGCTTGCTGGTACACCGTGACAGTGCCAGGTACCTCCAGACACTACAGGTACACCTCAGACACTGCCAGGTACACCTCAGACACTCCCAGGTACACCTCAGACACTCGAGGTGCATCTCTGACACTCCCAAGTGCACCTCTGACACTCCCAAGTACACCTCCGACCCTCCAGGTGCCTTCTTACACTCCCAGGTACACCTCCGACCTCCCAGGTACACCTCTGGCCTCCCAGGTACACCTCAGACACTCCCAGGTACCTCTGACACTCCCAGGTACCTCTGTGCTCCCAGGTGCTCACTGACATTCCTTGTGCACCCCTGACCTCCCAGGTACCTCTGACCTCCCAGGTACACCCCAGACATTCCCAGGTACACTTCCTGCACTCCCAGGTACACCTCTGACACTCCTGGGTACTCCTCTGTCACTCCCTGATACACGTCTAACACTCCCAGGTACACCTCAGACACTCTCAGGTACACCTCTGACACTCCTGGTACACCTCAAGCTTCTCGTGCACCGCTCACACTCTCAGGTACACCTCTCACCTCCCAGGTGCTCCACTGACACTCCTGGTTCACCTGACCTCCCAGGTGCACCTCTGACACTCCCAGGTACCTCTGACACTCCAGGTACACCTGAGACACTCCCAGGTACCCCAGATACTCCCAGGTACACCCCAGACACTCCCAGGTACACCGCCGACACTCCCAGGTACACCTCCTAAAACTCCTGGTACACCTCTGACCTCCAAGGTACATCTGACACTCCCAGGTACACCTCTGACACCCCAGGTACACCTCAGCCTCCCAGGTACACCAGCCGATGCTCCCAGGTACATGTGACCTCCCAGGTACACCTCTGACACTCCTAGGTACTCCTCTTTCCTCCCTGATACACCTCCTGCCTCCCAGGTGCTACGCCCAACACTCCCAGGTACACCCGCTGACAGTCTCCAGGTACACCTCCAGACACTACCAGGTACACCTCAGACACTGATAGGTACACCTCGGACACTCCTAGGTCTCCTCTGTCACTCCTGATACACGTCTAACACTCCCAGGTACACCTCAGACACTCTCAGGTACACCTCTGACACTCCTGGTACACCTCAGAAACTTCTCAGCCGCTCACACTCGCCAGGTACACCTCTCACACTCCCAGGTGCTCCTGTGACACTCCCTGGTGCTTCTCTTCCCTCCCAGGTACACCTCATGCTTCCAGGTACCTCAGATACTCCCAGGTACACCTCAGACACTCCCAGGCACACCTCTGACACTTGGGTACACCATGACACTGCCAGTTACCTCTGACACTCATGCCCACACCTCCGACACTCCAGGTGCATCTCTGTGCTCCCAGGTACTCACTGGCCTCCTGGTTTCACCCCCAACCTCCCAGATACACCTCTGACACTCCAGGTACCTCTGACTTGCTCCCAGGTACACCATGGGCTCCCAGGTACCCCAGATATCCCAGGTACACCCAGACACTCCCAGGTACACCTCCGACACTCCCAGGTACACCTCTAAAACTCCTGGTACACCTCTGACACTCCAAGGTACACATCTGACTTGCTCCCAGGTACACCTCCTGACACCCCCAGGTACACCTCCCAACACTCCCAGGTACACCTCCGTGCTGGTACACCTCTGACACTCCCAGGTACACCTCTGACCTCTGGGTGCTCCTCTTTCACTCCCTGATACACCATGCCTCCCAGGTGCTGCGCCCCAACAATGCCAGGTACACCTCAGACACTGCCAGGTACAACCTCAGACACTGCCAGGTGCACCTCAGGCTGCTCCAGAGTGCACCTCGAACTCCAGGTGCACCTCTGACACTCCCAAGTGCCTCCCCAACCTCCCAGGCACACCTCCTGACACTCCCAGGTACACCTCCAGAACCTCCCAGGTACACCATGACACTCTGCAGGTACACCTCTGACACTCACTGAAGTACACCTCTGACACTCCCAGGTACACCTCCGTTACTCCAGGTACACCTCAGCTTGCTCCCAGGTTACCTTCTTCACACTCCCAGGTACCTCCGACACTCCCAGGTACACCTCTGGCATTCCCAGAGTGCCACCTCCTACACTCTCAGGTACCTATGACACTCCCAGGTTCTCCACTGATATGTCTGGTACACCTCTCCACACTCCCAGGTACACGTGCAACACTCCCAGGTACACCTCCGACACTCCCAGGTACACTGCTGACACTCCCAGGTTGCTCACTGGCGTTCCCTGGTGTGCACCTCCTGACACTCCCGTTACACCGCTGACACTGCCAGGTACCTCCGACACTCCAGAAACACCTCCGACACTCCCAGGTACACTTCTCCACACTCCCAGTGCACCTCCGACACACTCAGTACACCTCCCCAACCTCCTACGTGCCCTCTGGCCTCCAGGTACCTCTCTGACACTCCCAGGTACACCTCTGGCCTCCCAGGTACTCACTGACATTCCTGGTACACCTCTGACACTCCCAGGTACACGTCCGGCACTCCCCAGATACACCTCTGACACTCCCAGGTGCATCTCTGGCCTCCCAGGTACCTGGCACTCCCAGTACTCCCACTGACACTGGCTGGTGTTGCACCCCTGACACTCCCAGGTACACCTCTGGCCTCCAGGCCACACCTCAGACACTCCCAGGTACACCGCTGACCTCCAGGTACACCTCCTGGCCTCCCTAGGTGCTCCTCTGTCACTCCCAGGTACACCTCCGACCTCCCAGGTATACCTCCGACACTCCCAGGTACACCTCTGACGCTCCCCAGGTTTCTCCACCCAACACCTGGTACACCACTGACACTCCCAGAGTATGTCCAACACTCCCAGATACACCTCTGACATTCCCAGGTACATCTCTGGCCTCCCAGGTACACCTCCTGACACCCCAGGTACACCTCCTGACACTCCCAGGTACACCTGCGATACTCCTAGGTACACCTCTGACACTCCCAGGTACACCTCCCCAACCTCCTAAGTGCTCCTCTTTTCACTCCCTGATACACCTCCTAACTTTTGCTCAGGTGCCCCGAGCACTCCAGGTACACCGCTGACAGTGCCAGGTACACCTCCAGCACTACCAGATACACCTCCAGACACTGCCAGGTACCTCAGACACTCCCAGGTACACACTCAGACACTGAGGTGCATCTCCTGACACTCCCAAGTGCCTCTGACTGCTCCCAAGTACACCTCCGACCCTCCCAGGTACACTTCTTACACTCCCAGGTGCACCTCCGGCACTCCCAGGTACACCTCTGACTTGCTCAGGTACACCTCAGACCTCCCAGGTACACCTCCTGACACTCCCAGGTACCTCTGGCCTCCCAGGTGCTCCACTGACATTCCCTTGGCACACACCCCTGACACTCCCATTTACCTCTGACACTCCCAGGTACACCCCAGACATTCCCAGGTACACTTCTCCACACTCCCAGGTACACCTCCTGACACTCCTGGGTACTCCTCTGTCACTCCTGATACACGTCTAACACTCCCAGGTACACCTCTGAACTTGCTCTCAGGTACACCTCTGACACTCCCTGGTACACCTCCAAGAAACACCGTACACCGCTCACACTCTCCAGTACACCTCTCCTCCCAGGTGCTCTGTGCCTCCCCTGGTGCTCTCTTACACTCCCAGGTACACCTCTGACACTCCCAGGTACTCCCACTGACCTCCCCTGGTTCACCCTGACCTCCAGGTGCCTCTGACACTCCAGGTACCTCTGACACTCCCAGGTGCACCTGAGACACTCCCAGGTACACCCCAGATGCTCCCAGGTACACCCAGACACTCCCAGGTGCACCTCCGACACTCCCAGGTACCTCTAAAACTCCTGGTACACCTCTGACACTCCAAAGGGTACCCCTCTGACACTCCCAGGCCACACCTCCTGACACCCCCAGGTACACCTCTGACACTCCCAGGTACCTGCGATACTCCCAGGTACATGTGACACTCCCAGGTACACCTCCTGGCTTGCTCCTAGGTCTCCTCTTTCACTCCTGATACCCTCTTGCTCCCAGGTTTTTCCTTGTTGCTCCCAGGTACACCGCTGACAGTGCCAGGTACCTCCAGACACTACCAGGTACACCTCCAGACACTGCTAGGTACACCTCAGACACTCCAGGTGCCTCAGACACTCAGGGTGCATCTGACTTCCTCCCAAGTGCACCTCCTCCCAAGTTCACCTCCGGCTTCTCCCAGGTACCTTGCTTGCACTCCCAGGTACCTCCACAACACTCCCAGGTACACCTCTGCCTTTCCCAGGTTTTACTCCTACTCAGGCCCTCTGGCTTGCTCCCAGAGTTTCTCCACTGACATGTCCTGGTACACCTCAGCTTCTAGGTACCGCTACACTCTGGGTACACCTCTCCCTTTGCTCCCAGGTGCTCTGTGACTTGCTCCAGGTACTTCTCCTGACTTGCTCCCAGGTACACCTCAAGCCTCCCAGGTACACCTCAGATACTCCCAGGTACACCTCAGACACTCCCAGGCACACCTCCTGACACTCCCAGGTACCATGAGCACTGCCAGGTACACCTCCCCTGACCTCCATGTTACACCTCCGACACTCATAGGTACACCTCCTGACCTCCCAGGTGCTCACTGACACTCCCTGGTTCACCCCCAGCCTCCCAGGTGCACCTCTGACACTCCCAGGTACCTCCTGACCTCCCAGGTACCTGAGACACTCCCAGGTACACCCAGATACTCCCAGGTACACCCCCAGACACTCCCAGGGTACACCTCCGACACTGCCAAGTACACCTCCCTAAAAACTCCCTGGTACACCTCTGACACTCCAAGGTACACATCCTGACACTCCCAGGTACACCTCCTGACACCCCAGGTACACCTCCTGACACTCCCAGGTACACCGATACTCCAGGTACCTCCTGACACTCCCAGGTACATGTCTGACACTCCTAGGTACTCCTCTTTCACTCCTGATACACCGCCAACACTCCCAGGTGCACCACTGACACTCCAGGTGCACCGCTGACAGAATGCAGGTACACCCTCAGTCACTGCCAGGTACACCTCAGACACTGCCAGGTACACCTCAGACACTCCCAGGTACACCTCAGACACCCAAGGTGCACCTCTGACACTCCCAGGTGCACCTCTGACACTCCCAAGTGCACCTCTGACACTCCCAGGCACACCTCTGACACTCCCAGGTACATGTCAGACACTCCCAGGCACACCGCTGACACTCCCAGGTACACCTCTGAGACAAGAGGTACACCTGAAACACTCCCAGGTACACCCCGATACCAGGTACACCTCCCAGACACTCCCAGGTACACCTCCGACACTCCCAGTGCCACCTCTGTCACCCTTGGCACCTCTGACACTCCTGGTGCACATCTGGACACTCCCAGGTGCCACCTCTGACACCTCCCAGGTACACCTCTGACACTCCCAGGTACCCACTGACATTCTCTGGTACACCTCTGACACCCCAGGTACACCTCCGACACTCCCAGATACACCTCTGACACTCCCAGGTACACCCCTGACACTCCCAGGTACACCTCTTGACACTCCCAGGTACCCATTGACACTCCCAGGAACCTCTGACACTCCCAGGTACACTCTCAGACACTCCCAGGTACACCTCAAACACTCCCGTACACCTCAGACACTCCCAGGTACACCTCAGACACTCCCAGGCACACCTCTGACACTCCAAGGTACACCGCTGACACTGCCAGGTACACCTCTAAAACTCCCTGGTACACCTCTGACACTCCAAGGTACACATCTGACACTCCCAGGTACACCTCTGACACCCCCAGGTACACCTCTGACACTCCAAGGTACACCTCCGATACTCCCAGGTACACCTCTGACACTCCCAGGTACACCTCTGACACTCCTAGGTACTCCTCTTTCACTCTCTGATACACCGCTAACACTCCCAGGTGCACCGCTGACACTCCCAGTTACACCGCTGACAGTGCCAGGTACACCCCAGACACTGCCAGGTACACCTCAGACACTGCCAGGTACACCTCAGACACTCCCATGTACACCTCAGACACTCCAAGGTGCACCTGTGACACTCCCAAGTGCACCTGTGACACTCCCAGGCACACCTCTGACACTCCCAGGTACACCTCTGACACTCCCAGGTACACCTGAGACACTCCCAGTTACACCCCAGATACTCCCAGGTACACCCCAGATACTCCCAGGTACACCTCCGACACTCCCAGGTACACCTCTGACACACCCAGGTACACCTCTGACACTCCCAGGTACACATCTGACACTCTCAGGTACACCTCTGACACTCCCAGGTTCACCTCTGACACTCCCAGGTACTCCACTGACATTCCCTGGTACACCTCTGACACTCCCAGGTACACGTCCGGCTTCTCCCAGATACACCTCCCAACCTCCCAGGTACCTCTGACACTCCCAGGTACACCTCTGACACTCCCAGATACTCCACTAAAACTGGCTGGTACACACCCTGGCCTCCCAGGTACACCTCTGACACTCCCAGGTACACCTCAGACACTCCCAGGGACACCGCTGACACTCCCAGGTACACCTCTGACACTCCTAGGTACTCCTCTGCCACTCCCAGGTACACCTCCGACACTCCCAGGTATACCTCCGACACTCCCAGGTACACCTCTGACGCTCCCAGGTTCTCCACTGACATTCCCTGGTACACCTCTGACACTCCGAGGTACATGTCCAACACTCCCAGATACACCTCTGACACTCCCAGGTACATCTCTGACACTCCCAGGTACACCTCTGACACCCCCAGGTACACCTCTGACACTCCCAGGTACACCTGCGATACTCCCAGGTACACCTCTGACACTCCCAGGTACACCTCTGACACTCCTAGGTTCTCCTCTTTCACTCCCTGATACACCTCTAACACTCCCAGGTGCACCGCTGGCACTCCCAGGTACTCCGCTGACAGTGCCAGGTACACCTCAGACACTACCAGGTACACCTCAGACACTGCCAGGTACACCTCAGACACTCCCAGGTACACCTCAGACACTCGAAGGTGCATCTCTGACACTCCCAAGTGCACCTCTGACACTCCCAAGTACACCTCCGACACTCCCAGGTACACTTCTTACACTCCCAGGTACACCTCCGACACTCCCAGGTACACATCTGACACTCCCAGGTACACCTCCTACAATCTCAGGTACACCTCTGACACTCCCAGGTTCTCCACTGACATATCCTGGAACACCTCAGAAACTTCTAGGTACACCGCTCACACTCACAGGTACACCTCTCACACTCCCAGGTACTCCTGTGACACTCCCGGGTACTTCTCTGACACTCCCAGGTACACCTCAAACACTCCCAGGTACACCTCAGACACTCCCAGGTACACCTCAGACACTCCCAGGCACACCTCTGACACTCCATGTACACCTCCGACACTCACAGGTACACCTCTGACACTCCATGTACCTCCGACACTCCTGGGTACCTCCCCAGCACTCCCCAGGTCACTCACTGACACTCCTGGTTCACCCCCTGACCTCCCAGGTACACCTCCTGACACTCCCAGGTACACCTCTGGCCTCCCAGGTACACCCTGAGACCTTGCTCCCAGGTACCCCAGATACTCAGGTACACCCCCAGACACTCCCAGGTACACCTCCGACACTCCCAGGTACACCTCTAAAACTCCCTGGTACACCTCTGACACTCCAAGGTACACATCTGACACTCCCAGGTACACCTCTGGCACCCCCAGGTACACCTCTGACACTCCCAGGCTACCTCCTTCCGATTCTCCCAGGCCACCTCTGACACCCCTGTGTGCGGCCACCTCTGACACCCCAGGTACTCCTCTTCACTCCCTGACAGCACCGCTAACACTCTGTGGTGTACTGCTGACACTTAGGGGTATTACTGCTGATAAAAAGCGGTACACCTTGTGACACTTCCAGGTACACCTCAGACACTGCCAGGTACACTCAGATACTCCCAGGTACACTCTCAGACACTCCAAGGTGTACTCTCTGACACTCCTGCGTACTCTCAGACACTCCCAGGTATTACCTGGAAACACCTTGTGTACACCCTTGTGATTCCCAGGTACACCCTGTGATACTCCTGCAGGTACACCTCCGACACTCAAGTACACCTTCTGACACTCCCTGGTACACATCTGACACCTGAGGTACACCTCTGACACTCCTGGTGTACCCACTGATATTCCCTGGTACACCTCTGACACCTTGCAGGTACACGTCCGACACTCCCAGATACACCCTCTCACACTCCCAGATACACACCTCTGACACCCCAGGCACACCTCTGACACTCCCAGGTACCCACTGACACTCCCTGGTACACCCCTCGGACACCCCCAGGTACACCTCTGACACTCCCAGGTACACCACAGACACTTCCAGGTACACTTCACTCTCGCAGGTACACCCTGACACTCCTAGGTACTCCTCTGTCACTTCCTTTGATACACCTCTAAATACTCCTGGTGTACACCGCTGACACTCCCAGGTACACTGCTGACACTGCCAGCACCTCAGACACTGCCAGGTACACCTGTGGCACGCCAGCTGCACACCTCACAGACACTCCTGGTGCGGCCACCTCAGACCCAAGTGCACCTCTGACACCTCCCAGGCACAATCTCTGACACTCCCCAGGTACACCTCAGACACTCCCAGGTACACCGCTGACACTCCCAGGTACACCCTGACACTCGCAAGTACATTCCCTGACACTCCCAGGTACACTCTGCTACCCCAGGTACACCTCCACACCCCAGGTGCTGGCCTCTACACTCCTGTACACCTCCGACAATTCCCAGGCACCTCTCTGACACTTGGTGTACACTCTCTGCTACACTCTCAGGCCACCTAAGTGACACTCCTGTGTTTCTCTACTGACATATCTCTGGTACACCTCTCGCCACCTGTGTACATGTCTCAACACTTCCCAGGTACACCTCCGGACACTCCCAGGCACACCTTTTACACTCCCAGGTACTCACTGGCATTCCCTGGTACACCTCTTACACCTTGTGCGCTGACACCGCCAGGTACACCCTCCTGACACACTCCCAGGAACACCTCCGACACTCCCAGGCACACTTCTCACCCCAGGTACACCTCCGACACCTCAGGTACACCTTTGACACTCCCAGTATCCCTGACACCCAAGATACACCTTGACACTCCCAGGTACACCTCTGACACTCCCAGGTACCTACTGACATTCCCTGCATACCCTGACACTCCCAGGTACACGTCCGACACTCCCAGATACACCTCTGACACTCCCAGGTACACCTCTGACACTCCCAGGTACACCTCTGACACTTCCAGGTACTCCACTGACACTGGCTATACACCCCTGACAATTCCCAGGTACACCTCTGGACACTCCCATGTACACCCTACACTCCCAGGTACACCCCTCCCACGCTCCCAGGTACACCACCTCAGACACTCCCAGGTACAACGCTGACACTCCCAGGCACACCCTGACACCCTGTGTACCCTCTGTCACTCCCAGGTACACCTGACACTCCCAGGTATACCTCCTGGACACTCCCAGGCACAACCTGACGTGCCCCAGGTTCTCCACCAGCCCCGGGTACACCTCTGACACTACTCACAGGTACATGTCCAAATAATTCTGTGATACACCTCTGACACTCCCAGGCCATTCCTGACACTCCTGGTGCCACCTGCATGCTCCTTGCGTACACCTCTGACACCCCAGGCACACTCCCCGACAATTCCCAGTACTCCCTTTTCACTTTGGATACACTCTTAACACTTCCAGGTGCACCGCTGATACCCAGGTATTACCGCTGACAAGCGGTGTGTACCGCCAGACACTACCAGGTGGCCACCTCAGACACTGCCAGGTACACCAGACACTCCCAGGTACACTCACACTCGAAGGTGCATTCTGACACTCCCAAGTGTACCTCTCACACTCCCGGGCACACACCTCCACACTCCCAGGTACACTTAAGCACTCCCAGGTACACTCTCCTGACACTCCCAGGTACACCTTCTGGACACTCCCAGGTACACTGCATACCCCAGGTGGCCACCTCTGACACTCCCAGGTACACCTCCTGACACCCTTGCACCCACCGACATTCCTGTACACCCCTCTGACACTCCCAGGTGGCCACTCCCTGACACTCCCAGGTACACCCTGCACACTCCCAGGTACACTTTCACACTCCCAGGTACACCCCTGACACCCTAGGTACCTCTGTCACTCCCTGATACACGCCCAGCTCACTCCCAGGTACAATTCCCTCACACCTTGCGCACCCTCTGGACACCCCGGTACACCTCAGAAACTCTAGGCACAATGCTCACACTCGCAGGCCACCTCTCACACTCCCAGGCACTCCTGTGACACTCCCGGTACTCTCTTACACTCCCAGGTACACTCTCAAACACCTCCAGGTACACCTCAGATACTCCCAGGTACACCTCCTCAGACACCCCAGGCACACCTCTGGGACACCCCAGGCCACTGCTGATACCTCGCTAGTTATACCCTTCTGGACACTCATGTACACCTCTGACACTCCCAGGTACATATCTGACACTCCCAGGTACCTACTGGACACTCCCAGGTACACTTTCACACTCCCAGGTACAATTCTCCGACACACTCTCAGGTACACCTTTGACAATTCTGTATCCCTCTGACACTCCAAGATACACCTTTTGACACTCCTGGTACACCTCTGACACTTGGTGTACTCACTGACATTCCTGCACACCTCTTCTTTAGACACTCCTGCGTACACACGTCCACACTCCCAGATACACCTCTGACACTCCCAGGCACACCTCTTGACACTCCCAGGTACCCCCCTGACACTTCCCCAGGTACTCCACTGACACTGGCTGGTACACCCCTGACACTCCCAGGTACACCTCTGGACACTCTGCATGTACACTTACACTCCTGCAGGCCACCTCCAAGACGTGCCTCCCAGGTACACCTCAGACACTCCCAGGTACACCGCTGACAATTCTGTGCGGCCACCCCTGACACTCCTAGTACTCTGTCACTCCCAGGTACACCTCCATACTCCCAGTATGCCTCGGACACCCCAGGTACACCTCTGACGCTCCCAGGTTCTCCACCGACATTCCTGTACACCTCTCTGACACCTACCAGGTACATGTCCAACACTCCCAGATACACCTCTTTCCTGACACTCCCAGGTACATTCCTTGACACTCCTGTGGCACACCTGCGATTCCCAGCACCCTGACACTCCCAGGTACACCTCTCGACACTCCTAGGTACCTTTCACTCCCTGATACACCTCTACCCCAGGCACCGCTGACACTCCCAGGTACACCGACAGTGCCAGGTACACCTCAGACACTACCAGGTACACCCTCGTGACACTGCCAGGTACACCTCAGACACTCCCAGGTACACCCTCAAGACACCTCAAGGTGCATCTCTGACTCCCAAGTGCACCTCTCACACCCTGCACACCTCCTCACACTCCCAGGTACACCCTTACACTCCCAGGTACCTCCGACACTCCCAGGTACACCTTCTGACTCCCAGGTACACCTCGTGACACTCCCAGGTACACCCCCTGACACTCCCAGGTACACCTCTGACACTCCCAGGTACCCACCGACATTCCCTGTACACCCCTGACACCTCCCAGGTACACACCTCTGACACCTCCCAGGTACACCCCAGACACTCCCAGGCACACTTCTCACACCCCAGGTACACCTCTGACACCTCTAGGTACTCCTCTGTCACTCCTCATACACGCTTCTGGCTCACTCCCAGGTACACCTCAGACACTCTCAGGTACACCTCTGACACTCCCTGGTACACCTCAGAAATCCTAGGTACACCGCTCCCCGCAGGTACACCTCTCACACTCTGTACTTCTTGTGACACTCCCGGTACTTCTTACACTCCCAGGTACACCTCAAACACTTCCAGGTACACCTCAGATACCCCAGGTACAATTCCTTGCAGACACTGCACACCTCTGACACTCCCAGGTACACCGCTGACACTGCCAGTTACACCTCTGACACCTGCTGCACACTCCGACACCCCAGGTACACTCCTGACACTCCTGTGTACCTACTGACACTCCCTGGTTCACCCCTGGACACTCCCCAGGATACACCTTCTGACACTTTGGTGGTGCACCCCTCTGACACTCCCAGGTACACACCATAGACACTCCCAGGTACACCCTGTGATACTCCCAGGTACAGCCCTGTGACACTCCCAGGTACACCTCCGACACTCCCAGTACACCTCTCTAAAACTCCCTGGTACACCTCTGACACTCCAAGGTACACATCTGACAATTTGTGTACACCTCAGACACCCCAGGTACAATTTCTGACACTCCTGTACACCTCCGATAATTCTGCAGGTACACCTCTGACACTCCCAGGTACAGCCTGACACTCCTGTGGTACTCCTTTCTACCCCTGATACACTGCTAATACTCCCAGGTGCACCGCTGACACTGCCAGGTACACCTCAGACTCCCAGGTACACCTCAGACCTCCAAGGTGCACCACTGACACTCTGGTACACCCCCTGACACTCCCAGGCCACCTTCTGGCCACCTGGTGTACACCACAGACACTGCCAGGTACACCTCAGACACACTGCCAGTTACACCTCAGACACTCCCAGGCACACCTCAGACTCCAAGGTGCACCACTGACACTCCCTTTCTGGTACACCCCTGACACCTCTGCACACACCTCCTGACACTCCCAGGTACACCACAGACACCCCAGGCACACCCTCCTCACACCTCGCAGGCACACCTCTGACACTCCTAGGTACTCCTCTGTCACTCCCTGATACACCCTGTAACACTCCCAGGTACACCGCTGACACTCCCAGGTACACCGCTGACACTGCCAGGTACACCTCACACTGCCAGGTACACCTCAGACACCGCCAGGTACAATTCCTTGTGACACTCCCAGGCTACCCTTGCACTCCAAGGTGCACCTCTGACACTCCCAAGTGCAATTCCTCTGACACTCCCAGGCACACTCTCTGACACTCCCAGGTACACCTCTCAGACACTCTGTGTACACTGCTGACACTCCCAGGTACACCTCTGGACACTCTCGCAAGTACACCTCTGACACTCCTGTGTGCTGCCTCCGTTACCCTGGTACACCTGACACTCCCAGGTACACTTTTTACACTCCCAGGTACACCCTCCGACACTCCCAGGTACACCTCCCCCTACACTCTCACAGGTGTACACCTATGACACTCCCAGGTTCTCCACTGACATATCTTGGTACACCTCTCACACTCCCAGGTACATGTCCAACACTCCCAGGTACACCTACGACACTCCCAGGTACACCTTGACACTCCTGTACTCCACTGGGCACCTCCCGGTACACCTCTGACACTCCTGCAGGCCACCGCTGACACTGCCAGGTACACCTCCGACACTCCCAAACACCTCCGACACTCCCAGGTGCCACCCTCTCACACTTCCCAGGTACACCTCCGACACTCTCAGGTACACCCTCCCTGACACTCCCAGGTACCCCTGACACTCCAAGGTACACCTCGACACTCCCAGGTACACCCCGGACACTCCCAGGTACTCCACCGACATTCCCCGGTACACCTCTGACACTCCCAGGCACACGTCCGACCTCCAGATACACCTCTGACACTCCCAGGTACATCTCTGGACACCCCAGGTACAATCTCTGACACTCCCAGGTACTCCACCACTGACACTGGCTGGTACACCCCTGACACACTCCCAGGTACACCTCTGACACCCCCAGGTACACCTCAGACACCTCCCAGGCACACCGCTGACACTCCCAGGTACACCGCTGACACACCTAGGTACCTCCTCTGTCACTCCCAGGTACACCTTCCGACACTCCCAGGTATACCTCCGACACTCCCAGGTACACCCTGACGCTCCCAGGTTCTCCATTGACATTCCCGGGTACACCACTGACACTCCCAGGCTATGTCCAACACTCCCAGATACACCTCTGACATTCCTGTGTACATTCCTGACACCTCTTGCAGGCTACCTTGACACCCCCCAGGTACACCTTCTTGACACTCCCAGGTACACCTGCGATACTCCCAAAAGCACCTCTCTGACACTCCCAGGTACACCTCTGACACCCTGTGTACTCCTCTTTCACTCTCTGATACACCTCTACCACTCCCAGGTGCACCGCTGACACCCTAGGTACACCGCTGACAGTGCCAGGCACACCTCAGACACTCCCAGGCACACCGCTGACACTCCTGTAGGCCACCGCTGACACTCCTAGTACTCCTGTCACTCCCAGGTACACCTCCGACACTCCCAGGCATACCTCCGGACACTCCCAGGTGGCCACCTCGACGCCTCCCAGGTGCTCCCTCCACTGACATTCCTGGGTACACCACCGGGACACTCCCAGGTACATGTCCAACAGTCCCAGATACACCCCTGACATTCCCGTGTACATTCTGACACTCCCAGGTACACCTCTGACACCCCCAGGTGCCACCCCTCTGACACTCCCAGGTACACCTACATACTCCTGGTGTGCCACCTCTCTCTGACACTCCTGGTACACCCCACACCCTGTGTACTCCTCTTTCACTCCCCTGATACACCTCTAACACTCCCAGGTGCACCGGGGCTGACACTGTAGGTTACCCGCCGCTGACAGTGTGCCAGGTACACCCCTCAGACACTACCAGGTACACCTCTCAGACACTGCCAGGTACACCTCAGACACTCCCAGGTACAATTCCTTGTGACACTCTCGAAGGTGCATTCCTGACACTCCTGCACCTCTGGACACCCCAACACTCCCGTACACCTCTGACACTCCCAGGTCACCTCAGACACTCCCAGGTACACTTCTCACACTCCCAGGTACACCTCTGACACCCTGGGTACTCTGTCACTCCCCTGATGCACGTCTAACACTCCCAGGTACACCTCCGCAGACTCTCAGGTACACCTCTGACACTTCTGTACACCCCGACACTCCCAGGCACCTCTGACACTCCCAGATACACCTCTAACACCCCAGGTACCCTGAGACACTCCCAGATACACCTCTGACACTCCCAGGTACACCTGAGACACTCCCAAGTACACCCCAGATACTCCCAGGTACACCCCTGGACACTCCCAGGTACACCTCCGACACTCCCAGGTACACCTCTAAAACTCCCTGGTACACCTCTGACACCCAAGGTACACATCTGACTCCCCGGCCACCCTGACACCCCCAGGTACACCTCTGACACTCCCCAGGTACACCTGCGACACTCCCAGGTACACCTCTGACACTCCCAGGTACCCTCTTTCACTCCCTAATACACCTCTAACACTCCCAGGTGCACCGCTGACACTCCCAGGTACACCGCTGACAGCCAGGTACACCAGACACTACCAGGTACACCTCAGACACTGCCAGGTACACCTCAGACACTCCCAGGTACACCTCAGACACTCGAAGGTGCATCTCTGACACCCTGCACCTCTGACACTCCCAAGTACACACCTCCGACACTCCCAGGTACACCTCTGCACTCCCAGGTACACCTCCGACACCTGAGGTACACCTCTGACACTCCCAGGTACACCTCTGACACTCCCAGGTACCCACTGACATTCCTTGTACACCCTGACACTCCTCAGGTCACCTCTGACACCTCCCAGGAACACCCCAGACACTCCCAGGTACACTTCTCACTCCCAGGTACACCTCTGACACCCTAGGTACTCCTCTGTCACTCCCGACACACGTCTAACACTCCCAGGTACACCTCCAGACATTCTTGCGGACACCTCTGACACTCCCTGGTACACCTCAGAACTTCTAGGTACACCGCCACACTCGCAGGTACACCTCTCACACTCCCAGGTACTCCTGTGACACTCCCTGGTACTTCTCTTACACTCCCAGGTACACTCAAACACTTCCAGGTACACCTCAGACACTCCCAGGTACACCTCAGACACTCCCAGGCACACCTCTTGACACTCCCAGGTACACCGCTGACACTGCCAGTTACACCTCTGACACTCATGTACACCTCCGACACTCCCAGGTACACCTCTGACACTCCCAGGTACTCCACTGACACTCCCTGGTTCACCCCTGACACTCCCAGATACACCTCTGACACTCCCAGGTACACCTCTGACACTCCCAGGTACACCATAGACACTCCCAGGTACACCCCAGATACTCCCAGGTACACCCAGACACTCCCAGGTACACCTCCGACACTCCCAGGTACACCTCTAAAACGACCTGGTACACCTCTGACACTCCAAGGTACACATCTGACACTCCCAGGTCACCTCTGACAACCCCAGGTACACCTCTGACACTCCCGGGTCACCTCCGATACTCCCAGGTACACCTCTGACACCCCAGGTACACCTCCTCTGACACCCCTAGGTACTCCTCTTTCACTCCCTGATACACGCTGCCACTCCCAGGTGCACCGCTGACAATGCCAGGTACACCTCCTGGACACTGCCAGGTACACCCTCAGACACCGCTGGGCACACCTCGGACACCCCAGGTACACCTCAGACTCCAAGCACACCCTGACACTCCCAGGTACTCCACTGACATTCCCTTTACACCCCACACACTCCCAGGCACAGCTCTGACACTCCCAGGTACACCTCAGACACTACCAGGAACACCTCAGACACTCCCAGGCACACCCTTGACACTCCCAGGTACACCGCTGACACTGCCAGGTACACCTGACAATCCCGTACACTGACACTCCCAGGTACACCTCTGACACTCCCAGGTTCTCCACTGACATTCCCTGGTACACCTCTGACACTCCCAGGTACACGTCCAACACTCCCAGATACACCTCTGACACTCCCGGTGCACATTTCTTGACACTCCCAGGTACACCTCTGACACCCCCAGGTACACCTCTGACACTCCCAGGTACACCTCCGATACTCCCAGGTACACCCTGACACTCCCAGGTACACCCTGACACTCCACGCACCGTCTGTCACTCCCGATACACCTCTAACAATCCCAGGTGCACAGCTGGACACTCCCAGGTACACCTCTGACACTCCCAGGTACACCCTCTGACACCCCAGGTACACCCCAGATACTCCGCGTACACCCCAGACACTCCCCAGGTACACCTCCGACACTCCTGGGTACACCTCTAAAACTCCCTGGTACACCTCTGACACTCCAAGGTACACACTCTGACACTCCCAGGTACACCTCTGACACCCCAGGTACACCTCTGACACTCCCAGGCACACCTGCGTGACACTCCCAGGTACACCTCGACACCCTAGGTACTCCCTTTCACTCCCTAATACACCTCTAACACTCCCAGGTGCACCGCTGACACTCCCAGGTACACCGCTGACAGTGCCAGGTACACCTCAGACACTACCAGGTACACCTCAGACACTGCCATGTACACCTCAGACACTCCCAGGTACACCCTCAGACACTCGAAGGTGCACTTGGACACTCCTAGGTGCACCTCTGACACTCCCAAGTACACCTCCGACACTCCCGGGTACACTTGCACTCCCAGGTACACCTCCGACACTCCCAGGTACACCTCTGACACCCCAGGTCCACCCTCTGACACTCCCAGGTACTCCACTGACATTCCCTTGTACACCCCTGACACTCCCAGGTACACACCTCTGACACTCCCAGGAACACCCCAGACACTCCCAGGTACACACTTCACACTCCCAGGTACACCTCTGACACCCCAGGTACTCCTGTCACTCCCTGATACACGTCCAACACCCCAGGTACACCCTCAGACATTTTCAGGTACACCTCGACACTCCCTGGTACACCTCAGAAACTTCTAGGTACACCGCTCACACTGCAGGTACACCTCTCACACTCCTAGGTACCCTGTGACACTCCCTGGTACTTCTTACACCCCAGGTACACCTCAAACACTTCCAGGTACACCTCAGACACTCCCAGGCACACCCCAGACACCCCAGGCACACCTCTGACACTCCCAGGTACACCGCTGACACTGCCAGTTACACCTCTGACACTCCATGTACACCTCCGACACTCCCAGGTACACCTCTGACACTCCCAGGTACTCCACTGACACTGGTTCACCCCTGACACTCCCAGATACACCTCTGACACTCCCAGGTACACCTCTGACACTCCCAGGTACACCATAGACACTCCAGGTACCCCCAGATACTCCCAGGTCACCCAGACACTCCCAGGTACACCTCCGACACTCCCAGTACACCTCTAAAACGACCTGGTACACCTCTGACACTCCAAGGTACACATCTGACACCCCAGGTACACCTCTGACAACCCCAGGTACACCTTGACACTCGTACACCTCCGATACTCCCAGGTACACCTCTGACACTCCCAGGTACACCTCTGACACTCCTAGGTACTCCTCTTCACTCCCTGATACACTGCCACACTCCCAGGTGCACCGCTGACAATGCCAGGTACACCTCAGACACTGCCAGGTACACCTCAGACACTGCCAGGTACACCTCAGACACTCCCAGGTACACCTCAGACTCCAAGGTACACCTCTGACACTCCCAGGTACTCCACTGACATTCCCTTGTACACCCCTAACACTCCCAGGCACAGCTCTGACACTCCCAGGTACACCTCAGACACTACCAGGAACACCTCAGACACTCCCAGGCACACCCTTGACACTCCCAGGTACACCGCTGACACTGCCAGGTACACCCCTGACAATCCCAGGTACACCTCCGACACTCCCAGGTACACCTCTAACACTCCCAGGTTCTCCACTGACATTCCCTGGTACACCTCTGACACTCCCAGGTACACGTCCAACACTCCCAGATACACCTTCATACTCCCAGGTACATTTGACACTCCCAGGTACACCTCTGACACCCCCAGGTACACCTCTGACACTCCCAGGTACACCTCCGATACTCCCATGTACACCTCTGACACTCCCAGGTACACCTCTGACACTCCTACGTACTCGCTCTGTCACTCCCTGATACACCTCTAACAATCCCAGGTGCACAGCTGACACTCCCAGGTACACCCTCTGACACCTCCAGGTACACTCTGACACTCCCAGGTACACCTTTGACACTCAGGTACTCCACTGACATTCCCTGGTACACCTCTGACAACCCCAGGTACACCAGTGACACTGCCAGGTACACCGCCGACACTCGCACACCTGCGACACCCAGGTGCACACTTTCTCACCTCCCAGGCACACCTCCGACACCAGGCACACCTCTGACACCCCAGGTACACCTCTGACACCTCCGGTACACCTCTGACACTCCCAGGTACACCTCTGACACTCCCAGGTGCACCTCTACTCCGCGCTCCCTCTGACACTCCCAGGTACCCACTGACATTGCACACCCCTGACACTCGTACACGTCCGACACTCCCAGATACACATCTGACACTCCCAGGTACACCTCAGACACTCCCTGGTACACCTCTGACACTCCCAGGTACACCTCTTTCACTCCCTGGTTCTCCCCTGCGACTCCCAGGTACTGATCAGACACTCCCAGGTACACCTCAGACACTCCCAAGTACACCTCTGACAGTCCCAGGTACACCTAAGACACTCCTAGGTACACCTCTGACACTCCCAGGTACACCTCTGACACTCCTAGGTACTCCTCTTTCACTCCCTGATACACCTCGAACACTCCCAGGTGCACCGCTGACACTCCCAGGTACACCGCTGAGAGTGCCAGGTACACCTCAGACACTACCAGGTACACCTCAGACACTGCCAGGTACACCTCAGACACTCCCAGGTACACCTCAGACACTCCAAGGTGCACCTCTGACACTCCCAAGTGCACCTCTGACACTCCCAAGTACACCTCCGACACGCCCAGGTACACCTCTTACACTCCCAGGTACACCTCCGACACTCCCAGGTACACCTCTGACACTCCCAGGTACACCTCAGACACTCCCAGGTACACCTCTGACACTCCCAGGTACACCTCTGACATTCCCAGGTACTCCACTGACATTCCCTGTTACACCCCTGACACTCCCAGGTACACCTCTGACACTCCCAGGTACACCCCAGACACTCCCAGGGACACTTCTCACACTCCCAGGTACACCTCTGACACTCCTAGGTACTCCTCTGTCACTCCCGGATACACGTCTAACACTCCCAGGTACACCGCTGACGCTCCCAGGTACACCGCTGACGCTGCCAGGTACACCTCAGACACTGCCAGGTACACCTCAGACACTGCCAGGTACACCTCAGACACTCCTAGGTACACATCAGTCACTCCAAGGTGCACCTCTGACACTCCCAAGTGCACCTCTGACACTCCCAGGCACAGCTCTGACACTCCCAGGTACACCTCTTTCACTCCCTGGTTCTCCCCTGACACTCCCAGGTACGCCTCAGACACTCCCAGGTACACCTTAGACACTCCCAGGTACACCTCTGACACTCCCTGGTACACCTCAGAAACTTCTAGGTACACCGCTCACACTCGCAGGTACACCTCTCACACTCCCAGGTACTCCTGTGACACTTCCTGGTACTTCTCTGACATTCCCAGGTACACCTCAAACACTTCCAGGTACACCTCAGACACTCCCAGGTACACCTCAGACACTCCCAGGCACACCTCCTGGCGCTCCAGGTACACCTCTGACATTCCCAGGTACTCCACACAGCATTCCTGTTACACCTGACACTCCCAGGTACACCTCTGACACTCCCAGGTACACCCCAGATACTCCCAGGTACACTTCTCACACTCCCAGGTACACCTCTGACACTCCTAGGTACTCCTCTGTCACTCCCTGATACACGTCTAACACTCCCAGGTACACCGATGACACTCCCAGGTACACCGCTGACGCTGCCAGGTACAGCCGATACTCCTAGGTACTCCTCTTTCACTCCTTATACACCCCTAACACTCCCAGGTTTACCGCTGACACTCCCAGGTACACTGCTGACAGTGCCAGGTACACCTCCGATACTTGCAGGTACACCCTTGAGATTCCCAGGTACTCCACTGACACTCTGGTACACCTCTGACATTCCCAGTTACACCTTTGTCACTCCTAGTTACACCTTTATACCTCCTGTACACTCCGATATTCCCAGGTACACCTCCAACACAGCAAGGTACACTGCCACGGTACACCTGAAGTCCTGATACTCCCAGGCACACTTGACATCGGTACACCTCTGATACTCCCAGGTACACTCTCTGACACTTTCAGGTACACCCGACACCCTAGGTACCCCTGTCACTCCCTGATACACCTCTAACACTCCCAGGTGCCTCGCTGACACTCCCAGGTACACCGCTGACACTGCCAGGTACACCTCAGACACTGCCAGGTACACCTCCAGACACTGCCAGGTACACCACAGACACTCCAGGTACACCTCTGACACCTGCACTCTGACACCTCAAGTGCACCTCTGACATCGCACACCTCTGGCACCTTGGTACACTTCTGACACTCCCAGGTACACTGCTGACACTCCGGTACACTCTGACACTCCTGCACACCTCTGACACTCCCAGGTACACCTCCGACACTCCCAGGTACACCTCCGACACCCATGCACACTTTTCACTCCCAGGTACACCTCCGACACTCCCAGGTACACGTGTGACACTCCCAGTACACCTCTGACACTCAGGAACACCTCTGACACACCCAGGTACACTTCTGACACTCCCAGGTACCCACTGACATTCCCTGGTACACCCCTGACACTCCCAGGTACACCTCAGACACTCCCAGGTACAAGACACTCCCAGGTACACTTACACTCCCAGGTACTCCTCTGTCACCTCCTGATACATGTCTAACACTCCCAGGTACACCGCTGACACTCCCAGGTACAACGCTGACACTGCCAGGTACTACTCAGACACTGCCATGTACACCTCAGACACTCCCAGGTACACCTCAGTCACCCAAGGTGCACCTCTGACACTCCCGTGCACCTGACACTCCCAGGCACAGCCTGACACTCCCGGGTACACCTCCTGACACTACCAGGCACACCTCTGGACACTCCCAGGCACACCCCTTGACACTCCCAGGTACACCGCTGACACTGCCAGGTACACCTGACAACCCAGGTACACCTCCGACACTCCCAGGCTACACCTCTGACACTCCCAGGTACACCTGAGACACCCCAGGTACACCCCAGATACTCCCAGGTACACCCCAGACACTCCCAGGTACACCTCCGACACTCCCAGGTACACCTCTAAAACTCCCTGTACACCTCTGACACACCCAGGTACACCCCTGACACTCCTAGGTTCTCTTTCTACTCTGATACACCTTGCTTACCTTGTGCTGACACTTGTACACCGCTGACAGTGCCAGGTACACCACCGATACTCCCAGTTACACCTCTGTCACTCCCAGTTACACCCCTGACACTCCCAGGTACACCTCCGATATTCCCAGGTACACTTTCACAGCCAGGTACACTGCCGACACTCCCAGGTACACCTTGACACTCCCAGGTACACCTCCGATACTCCCAGGCACACTTCTGACACTCCCAGGTACACCTCTGATACTCCCGGTACACCTCTGACACTTTCAGGTACACCTCTGACACTCCTAGTACTCTCTGTCACTCCCTGGATGCACCTCTCAATACCTCCCAGGTGCACCGCTGACACTCCCAGGTACACCGCTGACACTGCCAGGTACACCAGATACTGCCAGGTACACTCAGACACTGCCAGGTACACCAGACACTCCAGGTGCACACCTCAGACACCCAAGCACCTCTGACACTCCCAAGTGCACCTCTGACACCCCAGGCACACCTCTGACACTCCCAGGTACACGTCAGACACTCCCAGGTACACCGCTGACACCCAGGTACACACCTCTGACACTCCCAAGCACACCTCTGACACTCCCAGGTACACCTCCGACACTCCCATGTACACCTCCGACACTCCATGGTACACTTCTTACACTCCCAGGTACACCTCCGACACTTCCAGGTACACCCAGACACTCCAAGGTACACCTCTGGACACTCCCAGGAACACCTCTGACACTCCCAGGTACACCTTTGACACTCCCAGGTACTCCATTGACATTCCTTGGTACACCCCTGACACTCCCAGGTACACCTCTGACACTCCCAGGTACACCCCCAGACACCCCAGGCACACTTCACACTCCCAGTACCTCATTCTGTCACCTCCTCACGCCCAACACCTCCCAGGTACACCGCTGACACTCCCGGTACAACGCTGACACTGCCAGGTACTACCTGAGACACTGCCATGTACACTCAGACACTCCCAGGTACACTCAGTCACCCAAGGTGCACCTCTGACACTCCAAGGTGCACCTCTGACACCCAGGCACAGCTCTGACACTCCCGGCACACCTCAGACACTACCAGGTACACCTCAGACACCTCCAGGGCACACCTTGACACTCCCAGGCACACCGCCTGACACTGCGGTACACCCCTGACAATCCCAGGTACACCTCTCGGACACACCCCAGGTACACCTCTGACACTCCTAGGTACACCTGCGATACTCCCAGGTACACCTCTGACACGCCCAGGTACACCTCTGACACTCCTAGGTACTTTTCACTCCTGATACCTCTAACACTCCCAGGTGCACCGCTGACTCCCAGGTACACTGCTGACAGTGCCAGGTACACTCAGACACTACCAGGTACACCTCAGACACTGCCAGGCACACCTCAGACACTCCCAGGTACACCTCAGACACTCTGAAGGTGCATCTCTGACACTCCCAAGCACCTCTGACACTCCCAAGTCACCTCCGACACTCCCAGTACACTTCTTACACCCTGTACACCTCCGACACCCCAGGTACACTCTGACACCCCAGGTACACCTCAGACACCCCGGCTAACCTCTGACACTCCCAGGCTACCTCTGACACCCAGGCACACCTCAGACACTCCCAGGTACACCTCTGACACTCCCAGGTACACCCTGACACCTCTCAGGTACACCGCTGACACTGCCAGTTACACCTCTGACACTCCATGTACACCTCCGACACTCCCAGGTACAACTCTGCATTACCCCAGGAATCCACTGACACTCCTGGTTCACCCTGACACTCCCAGTACACCTCTCACACCCTGCACCTCTGACACTCCCAGGCACACCTGAGACACTCCCAGGTACACCCCAAATACCCAGGTACAACCTATAACCCCAGCACACCTCCGACACTCCCCGGCACACTCTAAAACTCCCACACCTCTGACACCCCAGGTACACTCTGACACCCAGGTACCTCTTCACTCCCTGATAGACCTCTAACACTCCCAGGTGCACCGCTGACACTCCCAGGTACACCGCTGACAGTGCCAGGTACACCTCCGATTCTCCCAGGTACACCTTGAGACTCGGTACCCACTAACACTCCTGGTACACCCTGACATTCCCAGTTACACCTCTGTCACCCCAGTTACACCCTGACACTCCCAGGTACACTCTCGATATTCCCAGGTGCACCTCTAACACAGCCAGGTACACCGCTGACACTCCCAGGTACACCTTTGACACCCAGGTACACCTCCGATACTCCCAGGCACACTTGACACCCCAGGTACACCTCTGACACTTTCAGGTACACCTCTGACACCCTAGGTACTCCTCTGTCACTCCCTGATACACCTCTAACACTCCCAGGTGCACCGCTGACACTCCCAGGTACACCTGCTGACACTGCCAGGTATACATCAGATACTGCCAGGTACACCCTCAGACACTGCCAGGTACACCACAGACACTCCCAGGCACACCCAGACACCCAAGGTGCACCTCTGACACTCCCAAGTGCACCTCTGACACTTTCAGGCACACCTCTGACACTCCCAGGTACACACGTCAGACTCTCCCAGGTACACTGCTGACACCTCCCAGGCACACCCTGACACCCCAAGCACACCCTCTGACACTCACAGGTACACCTCCGACACTCCCAGGTACACCTCCGACACCCATGGCACACCTCTTACATTCCCAGGTACACCTCCGACACTCCCAGGCACACTCCTGACACTCCAGGCACACCTTGACACCCCAGGTACACCTTGACACTCCCAGGTACTCCACTGACATTCCCTGGTAAACCCCTGACACTCCCAGGTACACCTCTGACACTCCCAGGTACACCCCAGACACTCCCAGGTACACTTCTCAAACTCCCAGGAACTCCTCTGTCACCTCCTGATACACGTCTAACACTCCCAGGTACACCGCTGACACTCCCAAGTACAACGCTGACACTGCCAGGTACTACTCAGACACTGCCATGTACACCTCAGATACTCCCAGGTACACCTCAGTCACTCCAAGGCACCTCTGACACTCCCAAGTGCACCTCTCTGACACCCCAGGCACAGCCTGACACCCCAGGTACACCCCTCAGACACTACCAGGTACACCTCAGACACTCCCAGGCACACCCTGACACTCCCAGGTACACCGCTGACACTGCCAGGTACACCCCTGACAATCCCAGGTACACCTCCGACACTCCCAGTACACCTCTGACACTCCCATGTTCTCCACTGACATTCCCGGTACACCTCTGACACTCCCAGGTACACGTCCAACACTCCCAGATACACTTCCTGACACTCCCAGGTACATCTCTGACACTCCCAGGTACACCTCCTCTGACACCCCAGGTACACCTCTGACACTCCCAGGTACACCTGCGACACTCCAGGTACACTTCTCACACTCCCAGGTACACCTCCGACACTCCCAGGTACACCTCTGACACCCCAGGTCACCTCTGACACCCACACCTCTGACACCCCAGGTACACCTCTGACACTGCCAAGTACTCCACTGACATTCCTTGGTACATCTGACACTCCCAGGTACACGTCCAACACTCCCAGATACATCTCTGACACTCCCAGGTACATCTCTGACACTCCCAGGTACACCTGTGACACTCCCAGGTACACCTCTGACACTCCCAGGTACACCTCGATACTCCCAGGTACAACTCTGACACTCCTAGGTACTCCTACATACTCCCTGGTACATCTCTGACACTCCCAGGTACACCGCTGACACTCCCAGGTACACCGCTGACACTGCCAGGTACACCTCAGACACTGCCAGGTACACCTCTGACACTCCAAGGTACACCTCTGACACTCCCAGGTACACCTCTGACACTCCCAAGTACTCCACTGACATTCCCTGGTACACATCTGACACTCCCAGGTACACGTCCGACACTCCCAGGTACACCTCTGACACTCCCAGGTACACTTCTCACACTCCCAGGTACTCCACTGACATTCCCTGGTACACCCCTGACACTCCCAGGTATACCTCTGACACTCCCAGGTACACCCCAGACACTCCCGGTACACTTCTCACACCTCCCAGGTACACCTCTGACACTCCTAGGTACTCCTTTGTCACTCCCTGATACACGTCTAACACTCCCAGGTACACCGCTGCTCCCAGGTACACCGCTGACACTACCAGGTAAACCTCAGACACTGCCAGGTACACCTCAGACACTGCCAGGTACACCTCAGACACCCCAGCATCCAGTCACTCCAAGGTGCACCTCTGACACCCCCAAGTGCACCTCTGACTCTCCCAGGCACATCTCTGACACTCCCAGGTACACCTCAGACACTCCCAAGTACACCGCTGACACCCCAGGTACACCTTGACACTCCCAAGTATACCTCTGACACTCCCAGGTTCACCTCCGACACTCCCAGGTACATTTTTTACACTCCCTGGTATACCCCTGACACTCCCAGGTACACCTCTGACACTCCCAGTTACACCCCAGACACTCCCAGGTACACTTCTCACACTCCCAGGTACACCTCCGACACTCCCAGGTACACCTCTGACACTCTCAGGTACACCTCTGACACTCCCAAGTACACCTCTGACACTCCCAGGTACACGTTTGACGCTCCCAGGTATTCCACTGACATTCCCTGCACACCACTGACACTCCCAGGTACACGTCCAACACTCCCAGATACACCTCCGACACTCCCAGGTACATTCCTGACACTCCCAGGTACACCTCTGACACTCCCAAGTACACACCTCTGACACTCCAGGACACCTCCGATACTCCCAGGTACACCTCTGACACTCCCAGGTACACCTCTGACCTCCTTGGTACTCCTCTGTCACCCATGATACACCTCTAACACTCCGGTGCACCGCTAGCCCTCCCAGGCACACCGCTGACACTACCAGGTACACCCTGGACACTGCCAGGTACACCTCAGACACTGCCAGCACCCTCAGACACTCCCAGGTACACCTTCGACACTCCAAGGTGCACCTCTGTCACTCCCAAGTGCACCTCTGACACTCCCAGCCACACCTCTGACACTCCCAGGTACACCTCAGGACACTCCCAGGTACACCTCTGACACTCCCAGGTACACCTCCGACACTCCCAGGTACACCTCCAACACTCCCAGGTACACTTCTTACACTCCCAGGCTCTCCACTGACACTCCTTGGTACACCCCTGACACTCCCAGGTACACTTCTTACACTCCCAGGTACACCTCTGACACTCCCAGGTACACCTCTGACACTCCCAGGTACACCTCTGACACTCCAAGGCACACCTCGACACTCGTACACCTCTGACACTCCCAAGTACTCCTCTGACATTCCCTGGTACACCTCTGACACTCCCATGTACACGTCCGACACTCCCAGATAAACCTCTGACACTCCAAGGTACACCTCTGACACTCCCAAGTATCCTCTGACATTCCCTGGTACACCTCTGACACTCCCATGTACACGTCCACACTCCCAGGTACACCTCTGACACTCCCAGGCTCTCCACTGACACTCCCTGGTACACCCCTGACACCCCAGGTACACTTCTACACCTCACAGGTACACCTCTGACACTCCCAGGTACACTTCTCACACCCCAGGTATCATCTCTGACACTCCCAGGTCACACCTCTGACACCCCCACCCCAGGCCTCCTAACAATCCCAGGTAAACCTCCGATACTCCTAGGTACACCTCTGACACCTCAGGGCCACCTCTGACACTCCTAGGTATTTCTCTGACACTCCCTGGTACATCTCTGACACTCCCAGGTACACCTCACACTCCCTGGAACACCTCTGACACTCCCAGGTTTACCTCTTTCAATCCCTGGTTCTCCCCTGACACTCCCAGGTACACCTCAGACATTCCCAGGTACACGTCCAACACTCCCAGATACACCTCCGACACTCCCAGGTACATCTCTGACACTCCCAGGTACACCTCTCACACTCCCAGGTACTCCTGTGACACTCCCTGGTACTTCTCTGACACTCCCAGGTACACCTCAGACACTCCCAGGTACACCTCAGACATTCCCAGATACACCTCAGACACTCCTAGGCACACCTCTGACACACCCAGGTACACCCTGACACTACCAGGTTCACCTCTGACACCCATGTACACCTCCGACACTCCCATGTACACCTCTTGACACTCCCAGGTACTCCACTGACATTCCTGGTACACCACTGACACTCCCAGGTACACGTCCAACACTCCCAGATACACCTCCGACACTCCCAGGTACATCTCTGACACTCGGTGACACCTCTGACACTCCACACACCTCTGACACTCCCAGGACACCTCCGATACTCCCAGGTACACCTCTGACACTCCCAGGTACCTCTGACCCTCCTTGGTACTCCTCTGTCACCCATGATACACCTCTAACACTCCCAGGTGCACCGCTGACCCTCCCAGGTACACCGCTGACACTGCCAGGTACACCTCAGACACTGCCAGGTACACCTCAGACACTGCCAGGTACACCTCAGACACTCCCAGGCACACCTTCGACACCTGTGCACCTCTGGCACTCCCGTGCACCTCTGACACTCCCAGCCACACCTCTGACACTCCCAGGTACACACCTCTCAGACACTCCAGGTACACCTCTGACACTCCCAGGTACACCTCCGACTCCCAGGTACACCCACCTCACACACTCCTGGGCTTACCTCCCCAGCCTCCCAGGTTTACCTCTTTCAATCCTGGTTCTCCTGACACTCCCAGGTACACCTCAGACATTCCCAGGTACACGTCACTCCCAGATACCTCCGGCTTGCTCCCAGGTACATCTCTGGCCTCCCGTTACCTCTCACCTCCCAGGTACTCCTGTGACCTCCTGGTGCTTCTCCCAACCTCCCCAGGTACACCTCAGGCACTCCCCAGGTACACCTCGGAACATTCCAGATACCTCCAGACACTCCTAGGCACACCTCTGACACACCCAGGTACACCGCAGCACTACCAGGTTCACCTCTGACACTCCTGTGCCACCTCCGACACTCCCGCGCTGCACCTCTGACACTCCCAGGTGCTCCACTGACCTTGCTCCTGGTACCCCCTGACACTCTCAGGTACACCTCCGACACTCCCAGGTACACCTCTGATACTCCCAGGTTCTTCACTCCATTCCCTGGTACCTCTGACACTCCCAGGTACGTCCAACACTCCCAAAGATACACCTCCTGACAGTACCAGGTGCACCGCCCCGGCCTCCCAGGTACACCATGACAATGCCAGAGTACCTCGAACACTGCCAGGTACCTCAGGCTTGCTGCCAGGTACACCTCAGACACTCCCAGGTACACCTCAGACACTCCGGTGCACCTCTGACACTTCAAAGTGCACCTCCCCAGCTTGCTCCAGGCACACCTCTGACACTCCCAGGTACACGTCAGACACTCCCAGGTACACCGCTGACCTCCCAGGTGCACACCTCTGACATTCTCAAGTACACACTCTGACCTCCTGGGTACCTCCGACCTCCCAGGTGCCTCCGACACTCCCAGGTACCTTCTTACACTCCCAGGTAGACCTCCGGCCTCCCAGGTACACCTCTGACACTCCCAGGTACCGCCTCCCTCCCAGGTACTCTGGCATTCCTACTACACCCCTGACCTCCCAGGTACACCCCCGGCACTCCCGTGTCTCTGGCCTCCCAGGTACATCTCTGTTCCTCCCAGGTACTCACTGACCTCCCTGGTATACCTTGACACTCCAGTGCCTCTGGCCTCCCAGGTACACCCCAGACACTCCCAGGTACACTTCTCACACACTCCCAGGTACACCTCCGACCTCCCAGGTACACCTCTGACGCCAGGTACACCTCGGCACTCCAGTGCACACTGACCTCCCAGGTACACCTCCCAGCCTCCCAAGTGCTCACTCCTGACATTCCTGGTACACCTCTGACACTCCCATGTACACGTCCGACACTCCCAGATACACCTCTGACACTCCAAGGTGCCTCTGACACTCCCAGGTGCTCACTGGCACCCTGGGACACCCTGTTTGCTCCCAGGTACACCTCCGACACTCCCAGGTACACCTCTGGCCTCCCAGGCTCTCCCACTGGCCTCCTGGTACACCCCAACCTCCCAAGTACACTTCTTACACTCCCAGTGCCTCTCCCAGCCTCCCAGGTACACTTCTCCCACACTCCCAGGTATCATCTCTGACCTCCCAGGTACCTCTGACCCACCCCACCCCAGGTACACGTCTGACAATCCCAGGTACACCTCCCATTCTCCCAGGCCCTTCTTACACTCCCAGGCTTACCTCCGGCGCTCCCAGGTACACCTCTGGCCTCCCAGGTACACCTGCACTCTCAGGTACACCTCCCGGCACTCCGAGTTCTCACTGACATGTCCTGGTACACTTCAAACTTCTGGGTACACGCTCACACTCACTGAGTACACCTCTCCCACACTCCCAGGTGCTCCTGTGACACTCCTGGTGCTTCTCTGACCTCCCAGGTACACCTCCAACCTCCCAGGTACACCTCGGGCACTCCCAGGTACACCTCAGTCACTCCCAGGCACACCTCCCAAGCACTCCCAGGTACACCATGACACTGCTGGTACACCTTTGACCTCCATACACACCTCCGACACTCCCAGGTACACCTCTGACACTCCCAGGTACTCCACTGACACTCCTGGTTCACCCCTGACCTCAGGTGCATCTCAGACACTCAGGTGCCCTCAGACACTCCCTAGGTACACCTCTGACACTCCCAGGTACACCTCTGACCTCCCAGGTACACCTCTGAGCACCCAGGTACACCTCCGACACTCCCAGGTACACCTCCGACCTCCCAGGTACACCTCTGACTTCCCAGGTACACCTCCGACACTCCCAGGTACACCCCTCACACTCCCAGGTACCTCTGACACTCCCAGGTACACCTCTGACACTCCCAGGTACACCTCCGACTCTCCCAGGTACACCTCCAAGCACTCCCAGGTACACTTCTGACCTCCCAGGTACCTCAGACACTCCAGGTACACCTCCGGCTGCTCTCAGGTACACCTCCGACACTCCCAGGTACCTCTGACACTCCCAGGTACACCTCCGACACTCCCAGGTACTCCTCCACCTCCCAGGTGCCTCTGACACTCCCAGGTACACCTCTGACACTCCAGGTGCACCTCCGACACTCCCAGGTACACCTCCAGCACATCCCAGGTACACTTCTGGCACTCTCGGTACCTCAGACACTCCCGAGTACACCTCAGACACTCCAGGTACACCTCAGGCACTCGCCAGGTGCACCTCAGACACTCCCAGGTGCACGTCTGACACTCCCAGGTACACCTCAGACCGTGCCAGGTACACCTCAGCACTGCCAGGTCACACCTCAAGACACTGCCAGGTACACCTCCAGACACTCTAGGTACAACTCACACTCTCAGGTACACCTCAGACACTCCAGGTACACCTCAAACTCCCAGGTACACCCTCTGACACTCCCAGGTACACCTCCGACACTCATCTGTTTTGCCTCAACCCAACCTCCCAGGTACACCTTAGACACTCCCAGGTACACCTCTGACACTCCCAGGTACACTCAGTCACTGCCAGGTACATCTCAGACACTCTCAGGTGCACCTCCAGACACTCCCAGGTACCTCCGACACTCCCAGGTACACCTCCCCAACCTCCCAGGTACACCTCTGGCACTCCCAGGTACACCTCTGACACTCTCCAGGTACACCTCAGACACTCCCAGGTACACCTCTGGCCTCCCAGGTACACCTCCCAGCCTCCCAGTACCTCTGGCCTCCCAGTACACCTCAGACCTCCCAGGTACACCTCCACGACTCCCAGGTACACCTCCCGTCTCCAGGCCTTGACACTCCAGGAACACCTCTGGCCTCCCAGGTGCACCTCCAACCTCCCTAGGTACACCCTGACCTCCCAGTACCTCTGACACTCCCAGGTACCTCTGACACTTCCAGGTACACCTCCGACACTCCCAGGTACACCTCCGGCACTCCCGTGCACTTCCGACACTCCTAGGTACACCTCAGACACTCCCAGGTACACCTCTGATACTCCCAGGTGTCATCTGGCACTCCCAGGTGCACCACTGACACTCCCCAGGTGCACACACGCTGACCTGCCAGGTACACCTCAGACGCCAGGTACACCTCCGATGCTCCCAGGTACACCTCCGACACTCTCAGTGCCTCTGACCTCCCAGGTAACCTCAGACACTCCCAGGCACCTCGGCCTCTCAGTACACCTCCTGACCTCCCAGGTACATCTCAGACCTCCCAGGTACACCTCCTGACCTCCCAGGTACCCAAGGCCTCTCCAAGTGCACCTCTGACACTCCAAGGTGCACCTCTGACCTCCCAGGCCTCCTCCTGACCTCCATGGTACATCTGGCCTCCCAGGTACCTCAGACACTCGGGTGCCTCTGGCCTCCCAGGTACACCCCTGACCTCCCAGGTACACCTCCCCAGCCTCCCAGGTACCTCCTGGCCTCCCAGGTACACCTCCGACACTCCCGTACACCTCCGGCCTCCCAGGTACACCTCTGGCCACCAGGTACACCTCCGACCTTCAGGTACACCCCTCACACTCCCAGGTACCTCTGGCCTCCCAGGTACCTCCTGACGCCTCCCAGGTGCCTCCGACACTCCCAGGTACCTCCAGCACTCCAGGTACCTTCTGGCCTCCCAGGTACACCTCGGACCTCCCAGGTACACCTCCGACACTCCCAGGTACCTCTGACACTCCCAGGTCTCTGGCCTCCAGGTACCTCTGGCTCCCAGGTACACCTCTCACACTCCCAGGTACACCTCTGGCACTCCCAGGTGCCTCCCCAACATCCCAGGTACACCTCCGGCCTCCCAGGTACCTCCTAACACTCCAGGTACACCTCTGGCCTCCCAGGTACCACCTCAGACATCCCAGGTACACCTCAGACACTCCCAGGTACACCTCAGGCACTCGCCAGGTGCACCTCAGACACTCCCAGGTGCGTCCCAGCCTGCCAGGTTACACCTCAGACCGTGCCAGGTACACCTCGAACACTGCCAGGTACCTCCAGACACTCCCAGGTACACCTCACACCACTCCCAGGTACCTCAGGCACTCTAGTACACCTCTGACACTCCCAGGTACACCTCTGACACTCCAGGTACACCTCAGACACTCATCAGTACCTCTGGCTTGCTCCCAGGTACACCTTGGACTCCCGTTACACCTCTGACACTCCCAAGTGCCTCAGTCACTGCCAGGTACATCTCCAGACACTCCCAGGTGCACCTCAGACCTCCCAGGTACATCTAGCACTGGTACCTCTGACACTCCCAGTGCACCTCCTGACACTCCCAGGTGCACCTCCAGACACTCTCAGGTACACCTCAGACACTCTAGGTACACCTCTGGCCTCCCAGGTACCTCTGAGCACTCCCAGGTACACCTCTGACCTCCCAGGTGCCTCTGACACTCCAGGTACACCTCCGGCCTCCCAGGTCGCCTCATGCCTCCACACTCCAGGCCTGACACTCCAAGTACACCTCCAGCCTCATACACCCCTAACGCCACACCTCGCCTCCCAGGTACCTCCCAGCACTTCGTGCCTCCAGCCTCCAGTACCTCCGCACTCCCAGGTACACTCCCAGCACTCCCAGGTACACCTCGACCTCCCAGTACACCTCTGACTCTCCCAGGTACACTCTGACACTCCCAGTGCCCTCACTGACACTCCAGGTACACCGCCCAGCTTTCTTGAGTACACCTCAGACACTCCCAGGTACACCTCCGATGCTCCCAGGTACACCTCCGACACTCCCAGGTACACCTCTGACGCTCCAGGTACACCTCAGACATGCTCCCCAGGTACCCTTTATCTTCCAGGTGCACCTCAGACCTCCCAGGTGCACCTCTGGCCTCCCAGTACATCTGACCTCCCAGGTGCACCACTGACACTCCCAGGTACACCTCTGACACTCCCAGGTACACCTCAGACCTCCCAGGTACACCTCCCGATACTCCCAGTTTTACCTCAGCCTCCCAGGTACCTCTGGCCTCCCAGGTACACCTCTGACACTCCAGGTGCACCTCTGGCCTCCCAGGTACACCTCCCAGCCTCCCAGGTACATCTCGGCCTCCCGGTACACCTCCTGACACTCCCAGGTACACCCAGACCTCCCAGGTACACCTCCTGACCTCCAGTGCTCCTCTGACTCCCTGGTACACCTCTGACACTCCAGGTACATCCCCAGCCTCCAGGTACACCTCTGACACTCCCAGGTGCCTCCTCCGGCACTCCCAGGTACCCCTGGCCTCCAGGTGCCCTCCAGCCTCCCAGGTACCTCTGGCCTCCCAGGTACACCTCCGACACTCGGTGCCTCGACACTCCCAGGTACACCTCCTGCAGTGCACCTCCGACACTTCCAGGTACACCTCTCACACTCCAGGTACACCTCTGACACTCCCAGGTACCTCCCAGCCTTGAGTACACCTCCAGCACTCCCGTGCCTCCGGCCTCCAGGTACACCTCTGGCTTGCTCCCAGGTACACCTCAGGCACTCCCAGGTCACACCTCGGCCTCCAGGCACCTCTGACACTCCCAGGGCACCTCCTGACCTCCCAGGTACACCTCCGACACTCCCAGGTACTCCCTCACCTCCCAGGTACCTCCTGACCTCTGGTACCTCTGACACTCCCAGGTGCCGTCTGACACTGCCAGGTACACCTCAGCTCCCAGGTGCACCTCAGACACTCCCAGGTACACCTCCAGACACTGCTGGGTACCTCCACACACTCTCAGGTACACCTCTGACCTCCCAGGTACACCTGTGACCTTAGTGCACCTCTGACCTTCCCAGGTACACCTCAGACACTCCTGGTGCACCTCTGACTCCCAGGTACACCTTGGGCACTCCCAGGTACACCTCTGACCTCCCAGGTACACCTCTGACCTCCCAGGTACACCTCAGACACTCCCAGGTGCCTCAGCCTCCCAGGTGCACCTCCCAACACTCCCAGGTCACCTCTGGCACTCCCAGGTACACCTCCTGACACTCCAGGTACACCTCAGACACTCCCAGGTGCCTCTGACACTCCTAGGTACACCTCTGGCCTCCCAGTTTACCTCTGGCACTCCCAGGTACACCTCTGAGACTCCCAGGTACACCTCCGGCACTCCCAGGTACCCTCCGACACTCCCAGGTACCTCCAGCACTCCCAGGTACACTTCTGACACTCCCAGGTACCTCTGACCTTCCAAGGTACACCTCAGACACTCCCAGGTACACCTCTGGCCTCGCCAGGTGCATCCTCAGACACTCCCAGGTGCGTCTGGCACTGCCAGGTACCTCGAACGTGCCCAGGTACACCTCCAGACACTGCCAGGTACACCTCAGACACTGCCAGGTACACCTCAGACACTCCCAGGGGTGCCTCAGACACTCCCGGTACCTCCCAGCCTCCCAGGTACACCTCGGGCACTCCCAGGTACCTCCTCAACCTCCCAGGTACCTCAGACACTGCCAGGTACCA
>NW_024756562.1:0-17352 GCF_018991925.1 Homarus americanus | reverse complement strand
GGACTTTGTTATACTTGATCAGGGGCTTTTGTTATACTCGATGAGGCGGCTTTGTTATACTCGATGAGCGGACTTTGTTATACTTGATGAGGGGTCTTTGTTATACTCGATGAGTGGACTTTGTTATACTTGATAAGGGGACTTTAATATACTCGATCAGGGGACTTTGTTATACTCGATCAGGGGGCTTTGTTATGCTCTATTAGGGGGGCTTTGTTGTACTTGATCAGGGGCCTTTGTTGTACTCGATGAGGGGCCTTTGTTATCCTCGATAAGGGACTTTTGTTTTACTCGATAAGGGACTTTTGTTATACTCGATCAGGGGACTTTGTTATACCCGATCAGTGGACTTTGTTTTACTCGATCAAGTGGCTTTGTTATACTCGATTAGGGGACTTTGTTATACTCGATCAGGGGACTTTGTTATACCCGATCAGTGGACTTTGTTTTACTCGATCAGGGGACTTTGTTATACTCAGTCAGGGGACTTTGTTAAACTCGATCAGGGGACTTTGTTTTACTCGATCAGGGGACTTTGTTATACTTGATCAGGGGCTTTTGTTATACTCGATGAGGCGGCTTTGTTATACTCGATGAGCGGACTTTGTTATACTTGATCAGGGATCTTTGTTATACTCGATCAGTGGACTTTGTTATACTTGATAAGGGGACTTTAATATACTCGATCAGGGGACTTTGTTATACTCGATCATGGGGCTTTGTTATGCTCTATCAGGGGACTTTGTTATACGCGATCAGGAGACTTTCTTATTCTCGATCAAGGGACTTTGTTATACTGGATGAGTGGACTTTGTTATACTCGATCAGGGAATTTAATATACTCGATCAGGGGAATTTACTATTCTCGATGAGGGGCTTTTGTTATACTCGATGAGGAGACTTTCTTACACTCGATCAGGGGAATTTGTTATTTTCGATGAGGGGGCGTTGTTATACTCGATCAGTGGACTTTATTATACTCGATCAGTGGACTTTGTTATACTCGATCTGGGGACTTTGTTATACTCGATCAGGTGACTTTGTTATACTCGATCAGGGGACTTTGTTATACTCGATTAGGGGGCTTTGTTATACTTGATCAGGGCCTTTGTTGTACTCGATGAGGGGCCTTTGTTATCCTCGATAAGGGACTTTTGTTTTACTCGATAAGGGACTTTTGTTATACTCGATCAGGGAATTTAATATACTCGATCAGGGGAATTTACTATTCTCGATGAGTGTCCTTTGTAATACTCGATGAGGGGACTTTCTTACACTCGATTAGGGGAATTTGTTATTTTCGATGAGGGGGCGTTGTTATACTCGATCAGTGGACTTTATTATACTCGATTAGTGGACTTTGTTATACTCGATCTGGGGACTTTGTTATACTCGATCAGGTGACTTTGTTATACTCGATCAGGGGACTTTGTTATACTCGATTAGGGGGCTTTGTTATACTTGATGAGGGGCCTTTGTTGTACTCGATGAGGGGCCTTTGTTATCCTCGATAAGGGACTTTTGTTTTACTCGATAAGGGACTTTTGTTATACTCGATCAGGGGAATTTGTTATACTCGATCAGGGGACTTTGTTATACTCGATCAGGGGACTTTGTTATACTCGATTAGGGAACTTTGTTATACTCCATCAGGGGACTTTGTTATACTCGGTCAGTGGACTTTGTTATACTCGATCAGGGGACTTTGCTATAATTGATGAGAGGCCTTTGTTATACTCGGTCAGGGGAATTCGTTGTACTTGATTAGGGTACATCAGTGGACTTTGTTATACTCGATCAGGGGACTTTTATATTCTCGATGAGGGGACTTTGCTATACTCGATGAGGGGCCTTTGTTATACTCGATCAGGGGCCTTTGTTATACTCTATCAGGGGACTTTGTTATACTCTATCAGGGATCTTTGTTATACTCGTTCAGGGGGCTTTGTTATTCTCGATTAGGGGAATTTGTTATACTCGATCATGGGACTTTGTTATACTCGATGAGGTGACTTTGTTATACTCGATCAGGGGACTTTGTTATACGCGATCAGGGCCCTTTGTTTTACTCGATCAGGGGGCTTTGTTTTACTCGATCAGGGGGCTTTGTTATACTTGATCAGGGGATTTTGTTATACTAGATCAGTGGACTTTGTTATACCCGATCAGGGGACTTTAATATACTCGATGAGGGGGGCTTTGTTATACTCGATCAGGGGACTTTGTTATACTCGATGAGGTGACTTTGTTATACTCGATCAGGGGGACTTTGTTATACTCGATCAGGGCCCTTTGTTTTACTCGATGAGGGGGCTTTGTTTTACTCGATCAGGGGGCTTTGTTATACTTGATCAGGGGACTTTGGTATACTAGATCATTGGACTTTGATATACTCGATCAGGGTACTTTAATATACTCGATGAGGGGGGCTTTGTTATACTCGATCAGGGGACTTTGTTATACCCGATCAGGCGACTTTGTTATATTCGATCAGGGGACATTGTTATACTCGATCAGGGAACTTTGTTATACTCTATCAGTGGACTTTGTTTTTACCCACTCTGATCAAGAGACTGTTATACTCGATTAAGGACTTTATTATATACTCGATCAGGGACTTTGTTATACGATCAGTGGACTTTGTTTTACTCGATCAGGGGACTTTGTTCTCAGTCAGGGGACTTTGTTATACTCGATCAGGGGACTTTGTTATACTCGATCAAGGGACTTTGTTATACTTGATCAGGGGCTTTTGTTATACTCGATGAGGCGGCTTTGTTATACTCGATGAGCGGACTTTGTTATACTTGATCAGGGTGTTTGTTATACTCGATCAGTGGACTTTGTTATACTTGATAAGGGACTTTTGTTATACTCGATAAGGGACTTTTGTTATACTAGATCAGGGGAATTTGTTATACTCTATCAGGGGCCTTTGTTATACTCGATCACGGGACATTGCTATACTCGGTCAGGTGACTTTGTTATACTCTATGAAGGGGCTTTGTTATACTCGATCTGGGGACTTTGTTATACTCGATCAGGTGACTTTGTTATACTCGATCAGGGGACTTTGTTATACTCGATTAGGGGGCTTTGTTATACTCGATGAGGGGCCTTTGTTATCCTCGATAAGGGACTTTTGTTATACTCGATAAGGGACTTTTGTTATACTCGATCAGGGGAATTTGTTATACTCGATCAGGGGACTTTGTTATACTCGATCAGGGGACTTTATTATACTCGATTAGGGAACTTTGTTATACTCGATCAGGGGACTTTGTTATACTCGATTAGGGGAATTTGCTTTACTCGATCAGGGGGCTTTGTTATACTCGATAAGGGGCTTTTGTTATACTCGATCACGGGACTTTGCTATACTCTGTCAGGTGACTTTGTTATACTCTGTGAGGGGGCTTTGTTATACTCTATCAGGGGATTTTGTTATACTAGATCAGTGGACTTTGTTATACTCGATCAGGGTCTTTGTTATACTCGTTGAGGGGACTTTGTTATCCTCGATCAGGGATCTTTAGTATACTCGTTCAGGGGGCTTTGTTATACTCGATCAGGGGACTTTGTTATACTCGATCAGGGATCTTTGTTATACTCGTTCAGGGGGCTTTGTTATACTCGGTCAGGTGACTTTGTTATACTCGATGAGGGGGCTTTGTTATACTCTATCAGGGGACTTTGTTATACTCGATAAGGGGACTTTAATATACTCGATCAGGGACTTTGTTATACTCGTTCAGGGACTTTGTTATACTCGATCAGGGGATTTTGTTATACTCGATGAGGGGCCTTTGTTGTACTCGATTAGGGGCCTTTGTTGTACTCAATCACGGGACTTTGTTATACTCGATCAGGGGCCTTTGTTATACTCGTTGAGGGGGCTTTGTTATACTCGGTCAGGTGAGTTTGTTATACTCGATGAGGGGGCTTTGTTATACTCTATCAGGGGACTTTGTTATACTCGATTAGGGACCTTTGTTATACTCGTTCAGGGGGCTTTGTTATACTCGGTCATGTGACTTTGTTATACTCGATGAGGGGGCTTTGTTATACTCTATCAGGGGACTTTGTTATACTCGATAAGGGAACTATAATATACTCGATCAGGGCACTTTGTTATACTCGTTCAGGGGACTTTGTTATACTCGTTCAGGGTATTTGTTATACTCGTTCAGGGCTCTTTGTTATACTCGTTCAGCGGCTTTGTTATACTCGGTCAGGTGACTTTGTTATACACGATGAGGGGGCTTTGTTATACTCTATCAGGGGACTTTGTTATACTCGATCAGGGGACTTCCTTACACTCGATCAGGGGAATTTGTTATTTTCGATCAAGGGGCTTTGTTATACTCGATTAGGGGACTTTGTTATACTCGATCAGGGGACTTTGTTATACCCGATCAGTGGACTTTGTTTTACTCGATCAAGGGGCTTTGTTATACTCGATTAAAGGACTTTATTATACTCGATCAGGGGACTTTGTTATACCCGATCAGTGGACTTTGTTTTACTCGATCAGGGGACATTGTTATACTCAGTCAGGGGACTTTGTTATACTCGATCAGGGGACTTTGTTATACTTGATCAGGGGCTTTTGTTATACTCGATGAGGCGGCTTTGTTATACTCGATGAGCGGACTTTGTTATACTTGATCAGGGGTCTTTGTTATACTCGATCAGTGGACTTTGTTATACTTGATAAGGGACTTTTGTTATACTCGATAAGGGACTTTTGTTATACTAGATCAGGGGAATTTGTTATACTCGATCAGGGGCCTTTGTTATACTCGATCACGGGACATTGCTATACTCGGTCAGGTGACTTTGTTATACTCTATGAAGGGGCTTTGTTATACTCGATCTGGGGACTTTGTTATACTCGATCAGGTGACTTTGTTATACTCGATCAGGGGACTTTGTTATACTCGATTAGGGGGCTTTGTTATACGTGATCAGGGGCCTTTGTTGTACTCGATGAGGGGCCTTTGTTATCCTCGATAAGGGACTTTTGTTATACTCGATAAGGGACTTTTGTTATACTCGATCAGGGAATTTGTTATACTCGATCAGGGGACTTTGTTATAATCGATCAGGGGACTTTGTTATACTCGATTAGGGAACTTTGTTATACTCGATCAGGGGACTTTGTTATACTCGATCAGTGGACTTTGTTATACTCGATCAGGGGACTTTGCATAATTGATGAGAGGCCTTTGTTATACTCGTTCAGGGGAATTTGTTGTACTTGATCAGGGTACATCATTGGACTTTGTTATACTCGATCAGGGACTTTTATATTCTCGATGAGGGGACTTTGCTATACTCGATGAGGGGCCTTTGTTATACTCGATCAGGGGCCTTTGTTATACTCGATCAGGGGACTTTGTTATACTCAATCTGGGGACTTTGTTATGCTCGATGAGTGGCCTTTGTTATACTCGATCGGGGACTTTGTTATACTCGATCAGGGGACTTTGTTAACTCGATCAGGGGCCTTTGTTATATTCGATGAGGAGCCTTTGTTATACTCGATCAGGGGACTTTGTTATACTCGATCAGGTGTCTTTGTTGTACTCGATCAGGGGGCTTTGTTGTACACGATTAGGGGCCTTTGTTATACTCGATAAGGGGCCATTGTTATACTCGATCAGGGGACTTTGTTATACTCGATAAGGGGACTTTGTTATACTCGATGAGGGGCTTTGTTATACCTGAACAGGGTACTTTGTTATACCTGATCAGGGGACTTTGTTATGCTCGATCAAGGGGCTTTGTTATACTCGATCAGTGGACTTTGTTATACTCGATCAGGGAATTTGTTATACTCGACCAGGGGCCTTTGTTGTACTCGATGAGGGGCCTTTGTTGTACTCGATCAGGGGCCTTTGTTATACTCGATAAGGGGACTTTCTTATACTCCATTAGGGGACTTTGTTATTCTCGATTAAGGGACTTTGTTAAACTTGATCAGGGCCCTTTGTTATACTCGATGAGGGGGCTTTGTTACACTCGATCAGGGAACTTTGTTATACTTGATCAGGTGACTTTTTTATACTCGATCAGTGGTCTTTGTTATTCTCTATCAGGGGCCTTTGTTATACTCGATCAGGGGCCTTTGTTATACTCGATGAGTGGACTTTGTTATACTCGATCAGGGAATTTAATATACTCGATCAGGGGACTTTGTTATACTTGATCAGGGGACTTTGTTATACTTGATGAGGAGACTTTGTTATACTCGATCAGGGGCCTTTGTTATACTCGTTCAGGGGACTTTGTTATACTCGATCAGGTGACTTTGTTATACTCGATAAGGGGGCTTTGTTATACTCTATCAGGGGACTTTGTTATACTTGATCAGGGATCTTTGTTATACTCTATCAGGGGACTTTGTTATACTCGATCAGGGAATTTAATATACTCCATCAGGGGACTTTGTTATACTCGATCATGGGACTTTGTTATACTCATTCAGGGGACTTTGTTATACTCGATCAGGTGACTTTGTTATACTCGATGAGGGGGCTTTGTTATATTCAATCAGGGGACTTTGTTATACTCGGTCAGGGATCTTTGTTATACTCGTTCAGGTGGGCTTTGTTATACTCGATCAGGTGACTATGTTATACTCGATCAGGGGACTTTGTTATACTCGATAAGGGGGCTTTGTTATACTCTATCAGGAGACTTTGTTATACTCGATCAGGGATCTTTGTTATACTCGTTCAGGGGGGCTTTGTTATACTCGATCAGGGGACTTTCTTACACTCGATCAGGGGAATGTGTTATTTTCGATGAGGGGGCGTTGTTATACTCGATCAGTGGACTTTGTTATACTCGATCAGTGGACTGTGTTACACTCGATCAGGGGACTTTGTTATACTCGATCAGGTGACTTTGTTATACTCGATCAGGGGACTTTGTTATACTCGATCAGGGGACTTTTTTATACTCGATCAGGAGACTTTGTTATACTCGATTAGGGGGAATTGTTATACTTGATCAGGGGACTTTGTTATACTCGATCAGGGGCCTTTGTTGTACTCGATGAGGGGCCTTTGTTATACTTGATCAGGGCAGATCAATGGACTTTGTTATACTCGATTAGGGGACTTTAATATACTCGATCAGGGGAATTTGCTATACTCGATGAGGGGCCTTTGTTATACTCGATCAGGGGACTTCTTTATACTCGATTAGAACTTTGTTACTATACACTATCAGAATTTGCTACTCCATCAGGGGACTTTGTTATACTTGATCAGGGGAATTCGTTATACTCGATCAGGGGCCTTTGTTATACTCGATCAGGGGACTTTGTTATACTCGATCAGGGGAATTTGTTATGCTCGATCAGGGGCCTTTGTTATACTCGATCAGGGGACTTTGTTATACTCGATCAGGGGTCTTTGTTATACTCGATCAGGGTGCTTTGTTGTACTCGATCAGGGGCCTATGTTTTACTCGATAAGGGGCTATTGTTATACTCGATCAGGGGACTTTGTTATACTCGATAAGGGGACTTTGTTATACTCGATGAGGGGCTTTGTTATACTTGATGAGGGGACTTTGTTATACTCGATCAGGGGACTTTGTTATGCTCGAACAAGGGGCTTTGTTATACTCGATCAGTGGACTTTGTTATACTCGATCAGGGGACTTTGTTATACTCGATGAGGAGCCTTTGTTTTACTCTATCAGGGGACTTTGTTATACTGGATCTGGGGACTTTGTTATACTCGATCAGGGTTCTCTGTTATTCTTGATTAGGGGACTTTGTTATACTCGACCAGGGGCCTTTGTTGTACTCGATGAGGGGCCTTTTTTGTACTCGATCAGGGGCCTTTGTTATACTCGATAAGGGGCCTTTGTCATACTCGATTAGAGGACTTTGTTATACTCGATCAGGGGACTTTGTTATACTCGATCAGGGCCCTTTGTTATACTCGATCAGGGGGCTTTGTTATACTCGTTCAGGGGGCTTTGTTATACTTGATCAGGGGACTTTGTTATACTAGATCAGTGGACTTTGTTATACTCGATCAGGGGACTTTAATATACTCGATGAGGGGGCTTTGTTATGCTCTATCATGGGACTTTGTTATACTCGATCAGGGGACTTTGTTATACTCGATCAGGGATCTTTGTTATACTCTATCAGGGGACTTTGTTATACTCGATCAGGGATCTTTGTTATACTCATTGAGGGGGCTTTGTTATACTAGTTCAGGTGACTTTGTTATACTCGATGAGGGGACTTTGTTATACTCGATCAGGGGACTTTGTTATACTCGATCAGGGGACTTTAATATACTCGATCAGGGATCTTTGTTATACTCTATCAGGGGACTTTGTTATACTCGATCAGGGATCTTTGTTATACTCGTTCAGGGGGCTTTGTTATATTCGTTCAGGTGACTTTGTTATACTCGATTAGGGGACTTTGTTATACTCGATCAGGAGACTTTCTTATACTCGATGAGGGGACTTTAATATACTCGATTAGGGGGCTTTGTTAAACTCGATGAGGGGACTTTGTTATACTCGATCAGGGGACTTTGCTATACTCGATCAGGGGGCTTTGTTATACTCGATAAGTGGCCTTTGTTATACTCGATGAGGGGACTTTGTTATTCTCGATTAGGGGAATTTGTTATACTTGATTAGGGAACTTTGTTATACTCGATCAGGGGACTTTGCTATACTCGATCAGGGGGCTTTGTTATACTCGATAAGGGGTCTTTGTTATACTCGATGAAGGGACTTTGTTATACTCGATCAGGGGACTTTGCTATACTCGATGAGGGGGCTTTGTTATACTCGATAAGGGGTCTTTGTTATACTCGATGAAGGGACTTTGTTATACTCGATCAGGGGAATTTGCTATACTCGATCAGGGGGCTTTGTTATACTCGATAAGGGGCCTTTGTTATACTCGATGAGGGGACTTCGTTATTTTCGATTAGGGGAATTTGTTATACTTGATGAGGGGATTTTGTTATACTCGATCAGGGGATTTTGTTAAACTCGATGAGGGGCCTTTGTTGTACTCGATCAGGGGCCTTTGTTATAATCGATCAGGGGCCTTTGGTATACTCGTTGTGGGGGCTTTGTTATACTCGGTCAGGTGAGTTTGTTATACTCGATGAGGGGGCTTTGTTATACTCTATGAGGGGACTTTGCTATACTCGATGAGGGGCCTTTGTTATACTCGATCAGGGGCCTTTGTTATACTCGATAAGGGGACTTTGTTATACTCAATCTGGGGACTTTGTTATGCTCGATCAGTGGCCTTTGTTATACTTGATCGGGGACTTTGTTATACTCGATCAGGGGACTTTGTTAACTCGATCAGGGGCCTTTGTTATATTCGATGAGGAGGCTTTGTTATACTCGATCAGGGGACTTTGTTATACTCGATTAGGGGCCTTTGTTATACTCGATAAGGGGCCATTGTTATACTCGATCAGGGTACTTTGTTATACTCGATAAAGAATGACCATTGTTATACTCGATCAGCGGACTTTGTTATACTCGATAAAGGGGACTTTGTTATATAGTGGGGGCTTTGTTATGCCTGAACAGGGTGCTTTGTTATACTCGATCAGGGGACTTGTTATGTGATCAAGGGCTTTGTTATACTCGATCAGTGGACTTTGTTATACTCGATCAGGGACTGTTGCTCTACTCGACCAGGGGCCTTTGTTGTACTCGATAGAGACGCTGTTGGCATGCTCGATCAGAGACGCTGTTATACTCGATAAGGGGACTTTCTTATACTCGATTAGGGGACTTTGTTATACTCGATTAAGGGACTTTGTTATACTTGATGAGGGCCCTTTGTTATACTCGATGAGGGGGCTTTGTTATACTCGATGAGGGGGCTTTGTTATACTTGATCAGGGGACTTTTTTATTCTAGATCAGTGGACTTTGCCTTACTTGATCAGGTGACTTTTTTTATACTCGATCAGGGGACTTTGTTATATTCGATCAGGGGACTTTGTTATACTTGATCAGGGGCTTTGTTATTCTCTATCAGGGGCCTTTGTTATACTCGATGAGGGGCCTTTGTAATACTCGATCAGGGGCCTTTGTTATACTCGATGAGTGGACTTTGTTATTCTCGATCAGGGAATTTAATATACTCGATTAGGGGACTTTGTTATACTCGATCAGGGGACTTTGTTATACTTGATGAGGAGACTTTGTTATACTCGATCAGGGAATTTAATATACTCCATCAGGGGCTTTTGTTATACTCAATCAGGGACTTTTGTTATACTCGATCAGGATCTTTGTTATACTCGTTCAGGAGGGGCTTTGTTATACTCGATCGGGTATTATGTTATATACGCGATCAGGAGACTTTCTTATTCTCAATCAGGGGACTTTGTTATACTGGATGAGTGGACTTTGTTATACTCGATCAGGGAATTTAATATACTCGATCAGGGGCTTTGTTATATACTCGATCAGGAATTTTTCTTACACTCGATCAGGGAATGTATTTATTTTCATTAAGGGGCGTTGTTATACTCGATCCAGTGGCTTTTATTGCTCTACTCGATCGATGGACTTTGTTACACTCGATCAGGGGACTTTGTTATACTCGATCAGGTGACTTTGTTATACTCGATCAGGGGACTTTGTTATACTCGATCAGGGGACTTTTTTTATACTCGATCAGGAGACTTTGTTATACTCGATTAGGGGGAATTGTTATACTTGATCAGGGGACTTTGTTATACTCGATCAGGGGCCTTTGTTGTACTCGATGAGGGGCCTTTGTTATACTTGATCAGGGCAGATCAATGGACTTTGTTATACTCGATTAGGGGACTTTAATATACTCGATCAGGGGACTTTGCTATACTCGATGAGGGGCCTTTGTTATACTCGATCAGGGGACTTCTTTATACTCGATCATGGGAATTTGTTATACTCGATCAGGGGACTTTGTTATACTCGATTAGGGAACTTTGTTATACACTATCAGGGGAATTTGCTATACTCCATCAGGGGACTTTGTTATACTCGATCAGGGGAATTCGTTATACTCGATCAGGGGCCTTTGTTATACTCGATCAGGGGACTTTGTTATACTCGATCAGGGGAATTTGTTATGCTCGATCAGGGGCCTTTGTTAAACTCGATCAGGGGACTTTGTTATACTCGATCAGGGGTCTTTGTTATACTCGATCAGGGTGCTTTGTTGTACTCGATCAGGGGCCTATGTTTTACTCGATAAGGGGCTATTGTTATACTCGATCAGGGGACTTTGTTATACTCGATAAGGGGACTTTGTTATACTCGACGAGGGGCTTTGTTATACTTGATGAGGGGACTTTGTTATAATAGATCAGGGGACTTTGTAATGCTCGAACATGGGGCTTTGTTATACTCGATCAGTGGACTTTGTTATACTCGATGAGGAGCCTTTGTTTTACTCTATCAGGGGACTTTGTTATACTGGATCTGGGGACTTTGTTATACTCGATCAGGGTTCTCTGTTATTCTTGATTAGGGGACTTTGTTATACTCGACCAGGGGCCTTTGTTGTACTCGATGAGGGGCCTTTTTTGTACTCGATTAGGGGCCTTTGTTATACTCGATAAGGGGCCCTTGTCATACTCGATTAGAGGACTTTGTTATACTCGATCAGGGGACTTTGTTATACTCGATCAGGGCCCTTTGTTATACTCGATCAGGGGGCATTGTTATACTCGATCAGGGGGCTTTGTTATACTTGATCAGGGGACTTTGTTATACTGAATCAGTGGACTTTGTTATACTCGATCAGGGGACTTTGTATACTCGATCAGAGATCTTTGTTATACTCTATCAGGGGACTTTGTTATACCCGATCAGGATCTTTATTATACTCGTTCAGGGCTTTGTTATATTCGTTCAGGTGACTTTGTTATACTTGATTGGAACTGTTATACTCGATCAGGAGACTTTCTTATACTCGATGAGGGGACTTTTTATACTCGATCAGTGGAATTTGTTATACTCAATTAGGGGACTTTAATATACTCGATTAGGGGACTTTGCTATACTCGATCATGGGGCTTTGTTATACTCGATAAGGGGCCTTTGTTTTACTCGATGAGGGACTTTGTTATTCTCGATTTGGGGAATTTGTTATACTTGATCAGGGGACTTTGTTATACTCGATCAGGGGATTTTGTTATACTCGATGAGGGGCTTTGTTATTCTTGATAAAGGGGTCTTTGTTATACTCGATGAAGGACTTTTGTTATACTCGATCAGGGGACTTTTGCTATACTCGATGAGGGGCTTTGTTATACTCGATAAGGGGTCTTTGTTATACTCGATGAAGGGACTTTGTTATTCTCGATCAGGGGACTTTGCTATACTCGATCAGGGGGCTTTGTTATACTCGATAAGGGGCCTATGTTATACTCGATGAGGGGACTTCGTTATTTTCGATTAGGGGAATTTGTTATACTTGATGAGGGGACTTTGTTATACTCGATCAGGGGATTTTGTTAAAGTCGATGAGGGGCCTTTGTTGTACTCGATCAGGGGCCTTTGTTGTACTCGATCACGGGACTTTGTTATAATCGATCAGGGGCCTTTGTTATACTCGTTGTGGGGGCTTTGTTATACTCGGTCGGGTGAGTTTGTTATACTCGTTCAGCGGACTTTGTTATCCTCTATAAGGGATCTTTGTTATACTCGATCAGGGGCCTTTGTTATACTCGATGAGTGGACTTTGTTATACTCGATCTGGGAATTTAATATACTCGATCAGGGGACTTTGTTATACTCGATCAGGGGACTTTGTTATACTTGATGAGGAGACTTTCTTATACTCGATCAGGGGCCTTTGTTATACTCGTTCAGTGGACTTTGTTATACTCGATCAGGTGACTTTGTTATACTCGATACGGGGGCTTTGTTATACTCTATCAGGGGACTTTGTTATACTCGATCAGGGATCTTTGTTATACTCTATCAGGGGACTTTGTTATACTCGATCAGGGAATTTAATATACTCCATCAGGGGACTTTGTTATACTCGATCAGGGGACTTTGTTATACTCGATAAGGGGGCTTTGTTATACTGTATCAGGGGACTTTGTTATACTCGATCAGGGATCTTTGTTATACTCGTTCAGGGGGGCTTTGTTATACTCGATCAGGTGACTATGTTATACTCGATCAGGGGACTTTGTTATACTCGATAAGGGGCTTTGTTATACTCTATCAGGGGACTTTGTTATACTTCGATCAGGGATCTTTGTTATACTCGATCAGGGGCCTTTGTTATACTCGTTCAGGGGACTTTGTTATATACTCGATCAGGTGACTTTGTTATACTCGATAAGGGCTTTGTTATACTTTATCATAGGACTTTGTTATACTCGATCAGGATCTTTGTTATACTCGCTCAGGGCTTTGTTATACTCGATCAGGTGACTATGTTATACTCGATCAGGTGACTATGTTATACTCGATCAGGGGACTTTGTTATACTCCATCAGGTGACTTTGTTATACTCGATCAGGGGACTTTCTTACACTCGATCAGGGGAATGTGTTATTTTCGATGAGGGGGCGTTGTTATACTCGATTAGGGGGATTTGTTATACTTGATCAGGGGACTTTGTTATAATCGATCAGGGGCCTTTGTTATACTCGTTGTGGGGGCTTTGTTATACTCGGTCAGGTGAGTTTGTTATACTCGAAGAGGGGGCTTTGTTTTACTCTATGAGGGGCCTTTGTTATACTCGATAAGGGGACTTTAATATACTCGATCAGGGGACTTTGTTATACTCGTTCATTGGAATTTGTTATACTCGTTCAGGGGACTTTGTTATTCTCGATCAGGGATCTTTGTTATACTCGATGAGGGGGCTTTGTTATACTCGATGAGGGGACTTTGTTATTCTCGATTAGGGGAATTTGTTATACTTGATGAGGGGACTTTGTTATACACGATGAGGGGGCTTTGTTATACTCTATCAGGGGACTTTTATACTCGATGGGGACTTTGATATATACTCGATCAGGGGACTTTGCTATACTCGATCAGGGGCTGTTATACTGATAAGGGGGCGCTGTTATACTCGATGGGGGACTTTGTTATTCTCGATTAGAAATTTATTTATACTTGATCAGGGACTTTGTTATACTCGATGGGGGACTTTGCTCTATGATAGAACTATTTAATACTCGATAAGGAGCCTCTGTTATACTCGATGAGGGGACTTTGTTATACTCGATCAGGTGACTTTGCTATACTCGATCAGGGGGCTTAGTTATACTCGATAAGGGGCCTTTGTTATACTCGATGAGGGGACTCTGTTATTCTCGATTAGGGGAATTTGTTATACATGATGAGGTGCCTTTGTTATACTCGATCAGTGGATTTTGTTATACTCGATGAGGGGCCTTTGTTGTACTCGATCAGGGGCCTTTGATGTACTCGATCACGAGACTTTGTTATACTCGATCAGGGGCCTTTGTTATACTCGATCTGGGGCCTTTGTTATACCTAATCAGGGGATTTTGTTATACTCGATCAGGGATCTTTGTTATACTCGTTCAGTTGGCTTTGTTATACTCGGTCAGGTGACTTTGTTATTCTCGATGAGGGGGCTTTGTTATACGCTATCAGGGGACTTTGTTATACTCGATAAGGGGACTTTAATATACTCGATCAGGGCCCTTTGTTATACTCGTTCAGGGGAATTTGTTATCTTCGATCAGGGATCTTTGTAATACTCGTTCAGGGGGCTTTGTTATACTCGATCAGGGGACGTTGTTATACGCGATCAGGAGACTTTCTTATTCTCAATCAGAGGACTTTGTTATACTCGATGAGTGGGCTTTGTTATACTCGATCAGGGAATTTGCTATACCCGATCAGAGGACTTTGTTATACTCGATCAGGGGACTTTGTTATACTCTATCAGGGGACTTTGTTATACTCTATCAGGGGACTTTAATATACTCGATGAGGGGGCTTTGTTATACTCTATCAGGGGACTTTGTCATACTCGATAAGGGATCTTTGTTATACTCTATCAGGGGACTTTGTTATACTCGATCAGGGATCTTTGTTATACTCGTTCCGGGGGCTTTGTTATACTCGTTCAGGTGACTTTGTTATACTCGATCAGGGGACTTTGTTATACTCGATCAGGGGGCTTTGTTATACTCGATGGGGGGACTTTGTTATACTCGATGAGGGGACTTTAATATACTCGATGAGGGGGCTTTGTTATACTCGATGAGGGGACTTTGTTATACTCGATCAGGGTAATTTGTCTATACTCGATCAGGGGGCTTTGTTATACTCGATAAGGGGCCTTTGTTATACTCGATGAGGGGACTTTGTTATTCTCGATTAGGGGAATTTGTTATACTTGATTAGGGGACTTTGTTATACTCGATCAGGACTTTGCTATACTCGATGAGGGGGGCTTTTGCTATACTCGGCTATGGGGCCTTTGTTATACCTGATGAGGGACTTTTGTTATATTCGATCAGGGGACTTTGCTATACTCGATCACGGGGCTTTGTTATACCGATGAGGGAATTTGTTATTCGATTAGGGAATTTGTTATACTCTTGGATCAGGGGATCTTTTGTTAATATAATTTCGATCAGGGACTTTGCTATACTCGATCAGGGCTTTGTTATACCTGATAAGGGTTTTTGTTATACTCGATGAGGGGACTTCTGTTATTCTCATGATTAGGAATTTGTTATACTTTGATGAGGACTTTTGTTATACTAGATCAGTGGACTTTGTTATACTCGATCAGGGGACTTTGTTATACTCGTTGAGGGGACTTTGTTATCCTCGATCAGGGATCTTTGGTATACTCGTTCAGGGGGCTTTGTTATACTCTATTAGGGGACTTTGTTATACTCGATAAAGGGACTTTAATATACTCGATTAGGGGACTTTGTTATACTCGATTAGGGATCTTTGTTATACTGGTTCAGGGGGCTTTGTTATACTCGGTCAGGTGAGTTTGTTATACTCGATGAGGGGGCTTTGTTATACTCTATCAGGGGACTTTGTTATACTCGATTAGGGATCTTTGTTATACTCGTTCAGGGGGCTTTGTTATACTCGGTCAGGTGACTTTGTTATACTCGATGAGGCGGCTTTGTTATACTCTATCATTGGACTTTGTTATACTCGATAAGGGGACTTTAATATACTCGATCAGGGGACTTTGTTATACTCGTTCAGGGGACTTTGTTATACTCGTTCAGGGGACTTTGTTATACTCGATCAGGGATCTTTGTTATATTCGTTCAGGGGGCTTTGTTATACTCGGTCAGGTGACTTTGTTATACACGATGAGGGGGCTTTGTTTTACTCTATCAGGGGACTTGGTTATACTCGATCAGGGATCTTTGTTATACTCGTTCAGGGGGCTTCGTTATACTCGATCAGGGGACTTCCTTACACTCGATCAGGGGAATTTGTTATTTTCGATCAAGGGGCTTTGTTATACTCGATTAGGGGACTTTGTTATACTCGATCAGGGGACTTTGTTATGCCCGATCAGTGGACTTTGTTTTATTCGATCAAGGGGCTTTTTTATACTCGATTAGGGGACTTTGCTATACTCGATCAGGGGACTTTGTTATACCCGATCAGTGGACTTTGTTTTGCTCGATCAGGGGACTTTGTTATACTCGATCAGGGGACTTTGTTATACTCGATCAGGGGACTTTGTTATACTCGATGAGGGGACTTTGTTATACTCGATGAGGCGGCTTTGTTATACTCGATGAGGGGACTTTGTTATACTTGATCAGGGGACTTTGTTATAGTCGATCAGTGGACTTTGTTATACTTGATAAGGGGGCTTTAATATACTCGATGAGGGGACTTTGTTATACTCGATCAGGGGTCTTTGTTATACTCTATCAGGGGACTTTGTTATACGCGATCAGGAGACTTTCTTATTCTCAATCAAGGGACTTTGTTATACTGGATGAGTGGACTTTGTTATACTCGATCAGGGAATTTAATATACTCGATCAGGGGAATTTGCTATTCTCGATGAGGGGCCTTTGATATACTCGATGAGGGGACTTTCTTACACTCGATCAGGGGAATTTGTTATTTTCGATGAGGGGGCGTTGTTATACTCGATCAGTGGACTTTATTATACTCGATCAGTGGAGTTTGTTATACTCGATCAGGTGACTTCGTTATACTCGATCAGGGGACTTTGTTATACTCGATTAGGGGGCTTTGTTATACTTGATCAGGGGCCTTTGTTGTACTCGATGAGGGGCCTTTGTTATACTCGATAAGGGACTTTTGTTATACTCGA
>NW_024756561.1:0-17206 GCF_018991925.1 Homarus americanus | reverse complement strand
GTTAAATCATCATACAGGTAAGCTTCTCAAGGGTTTAAATCATCATACAGGTAAGCTTCTCAAGGGGTTAAATCATCATACAGGTAAGCTTCTCAAGGGGTTAAATAATCAAACAGGTAGGCTTCTCAAGGGGTTAAATCATCATAAAGGTAAACTTCTCAAGGGTTTAAATCATCATACAGGTAAGTATCTCAAGGGGTTAAATCATCATACAGGTAGGCTTCTCAAGGGGTTAAATCATCGTACAGGTAAGCTTCTCAAGGGGTTAAATCATCATACAGGTAGGCTTTTCAAGGGGTTAAATCATCATACAGATATGCTTCTTAAGGGGTTAAATCATCATACAGGTAGGATTCTCAAGGGGTTAAATCATCATACAGGCAAGCTTCTCGCGCTAAATCACCACAGTAAGCTTCTCAAGGGGTTAAATCATCATACAGGTAGGCTTTTCAAGGGGTTAAATCATCATACAGATATGCTTCTTAAGGGGTTAAATCATCATACAGGTAGGATTCTCAAGGGGTTAAATCATCATACAGGCAAGCTTCTCAAGGGGTTAAATCATCATACAGGTAAGTTACAGTCCTAAAATCTATCATGGTGTGCTTCTCACAAGTTAAATCATATACAGTAGATTCCTGCCACAACCAACATACAGGCAAGTTTAAGTGCTTAAATCTACTATGAGAGGCAGTTTCAAAGGGTTAAATCATCATATGTGTAAGCTTTCAAGGGTTAAATCATCACAGGTGTTTTTGGGCGCTAAACCATCATGGCAGGTTTCTACAAGAAATCAATGGTGCGCGTTTCAAGGGGTTAAATCATCATATAGGTAACCTTCTCAAGGGGTTAAATCATCATACAGGTAGGCTTCTCAAGTGGTTAAATCATCATAGAAGGTAAGCTTCTCAAAGGGTTAAATCATCATGCAGGTAAACTTCTCAAGGGGTTAAATCATCATACAGGTAAGCTTCTCAAGGCGATAAATCATCATGCAGGTAAGCTTCTCAAGGGGTTAAATAATCATACTGATAAGCTTTTCAAGGGGTTAAATCATCATACACGTAAGCTTCTCAAGGGTTTAAATCATCATACAGGTAAGCTTCTCAAGGGGTTAAATCATTTTACAGGTAGGTTTCTCATGGGGTTAAATCATCATACAGGTAAACTTCTCAAGGAGTTAAATCATCATACAGGTTGGCTTCTCCAGGGGTTAAATCATCATACAGGTAGGCTTCTCAAGGGGTTAAATCATCATACAGGTAAGCTTCTCAAGGGGTTAAATAAAAAATACAGGTAAGATTCTCAAGGGCTTAAATCATCATACAGGTAGGCTTCTCAAGGGGTTAAATCATCATACAGGTAAAATTCTCAAGGGGTTAAATCATCATACAGGTAAGCTTCTCAAGGGGATAAATCATCATACAGGTAAGCATCTCAAGGGGTTAAATCATCATACAGGTAAGCTTCTCAAGGGTTTAAATCATCATACAGGTAGGCTTCTCAAGGGGTTAAATCAACGTACAGGTAAGCTTCTCAATGGGTTAAATCATCATACAGGTAGGCTTCTCAAGGGGTTAAATCATCATACAGGTAAGCTTCTCAATGGGTTAAATCATCATACAGGTAGGCTTCTCAAGGGGTTACATCGTCTTACAGGTAGGCTTCTCAAGGGGTTAAATCATCATACAGGTAAGTTTCTCAAGGGGTTAAATCATCATACAGGTAAGCTTCTCAAGGGGTTAAATCATCATACAGGTAGGCTTATCAAGGGGTTAAATCATCATACAGGTAAGCTTCTCAAGGGCTTAAATCATCATACAGGTAAGCTTCTCAAGGGGTTAAATCATCATACAGGTAGGCTTCTCAAGGGTTTAAGTCATCATACAGGTAGGCTTCTCAAGGGGATAAATCATCATACAGGTAAGCTTCTCAAGGGGTTAGATCATCATACAGGTAAGCTTCTGAAGGGGTTAAATCATCATCCAGGTAGGTTTTTCAAGGGCTTAAATCATCATACAGGTAAGCTTCTCAAGGGGTTAAATCATCATACAGGTAGGATTCTCAAGGGGTTAAATCATCATACAGGCAAGCTTCTCAAGGGCTTAAATCATCATACAGGTAAGCTTCTCAGGGGGTTAAATCATCATACAAGTAGGCTTCTCAAGGGGTTAAATCATCATACATGTAAGCTTCTCAAGGGGTTAAATCATGATGCAGGTAGGCTTCTCAAGGGCTTAAATCATCATACAGGTAGGCTTCTCAAGGGGTTAAATCATCATACAGGGAAGCTTCTCAAGGGGTTAAATCATCATTCAGGTAAACTTCTCAAGGGGTTAAATGATCATACAGGTAAGCTTCTCAAGGGGTTAAATCATCATACAGGTAAGCTTCTCAAGGGGTTAAATCATCATAAAGGTAAGCTTCTCAAGGGGTTAAATCATCATACAGGTAGGCTTATCAAGGGTTAAATCATCATACAGGTAAGCTTCTCAAGGGCTTAAATCATCATACAGGTAGGCTTCTCAAGGGGTTAAATCATCATACAGGTAAGCTTCTCAAGGGGTTAAATCATCATACAGGTAGGCTTCTCAAGGGGTTAAATCATCATACAGGTAAAATTCTCAAGGGGTTAAATCATCATACAGGTAAGCTTCTCAAGGGGATAAATCATCATACAGGTAAGCATCTCAAGGGGTTAAATCATCATACAGGTAAGCTTCTCAAGGGTTTAAATCATCATACAGGTAGGCTTCTCAAGGGGTTAAATCATCATACAGGTAAGCTTCTCAAGGGGTTAAATCATCATACAGGTAAGCTTCTCAAGGGGTTAAATCATCATACAGGTAAGCTTTTCAAGGGGTTAAATCATTATGCAGGTAGTCTTCTCAAGGGCTTAAATCATCATACAGGTAGGCTTCTCAAGGGGTTAAATCATCATACAGGGAAGCTTCTCAAGGGGTTAAATCATCATTCAGGTAAACTTTTCATGGGGTTAAATGATCATACAGGCAAGCTTCTCAAGGGGTTAAATTATCATACAGGTAAGCTTCTCAAGGGGATAAATCATCATACAGGTACGCTTCTCAAGGGGTTAAATCATCATACACGTAAGCTTCTCAAGGGGTTAAATCATCACATGTAGGCTTCTCAAGGGTTAAATCATCACATGTGTAGGCTTCTCGCGTTTAAATCATCATGTTGCGTAAGCTTCTCAAGGGTTAAATCATCATACAGTTAAGCTTCAAGGGGTTAAATCATCATGCCAGGTAGGTTTCTCAAGGGTTAACCATCATACAGGTAAGCTCAAGGGGTTAAATCATCATACAGGTAAGCTTCTCAAGGGGTTAAATCATCATACAGGTAAGCTTCTCAAGGGGTTAAATCATCATACAGGTAGGATTCTCATGGGCTTAAATCATCATACAGGTAGGCTTCTCAAGGGGCTAAATCATCATACAGGTAAGCTTCTCAAGGGGTTAAATCATCATACAGGAAAGCTTCTCAAGGGGATAAATCATAATACAGGTTAGCTTCTCAAGGGGTTAAATCATCATACAAGTAGGCTTCTCAAGGGGTTAAATCATCATACAGGTACGCTTCTCAATCGGTTAAATCATCATACAGGTAGGATTGTCAAGGGGTTAAATCATCATACAGGTAAGCTTCTCAAGGGGTTAGATCACCATACAGGTAAGCATCTGAAGGGGTTAAATCATCATACAGGTAAGCTTCTCAAGGGGTTAAATCATCATACAGGTACGCTTCTCAAGGGGTTAAATCATCATACAGGTAAGCTTCTTAAGGGGTTAAATCATTATGCAGGTAGGACTTCTCAAGGGCTTAAATCATCATACAGGTAGGCTTCTCAACGGGTTAAATTATCGAACAGGTAGGCTTCTCAAGGGGTTAAATCATAATACAGGTAGGCTTCTCAAGGGGTTAAATCATCATACAGGTAAGCTTCTCAAGGGGTTAAATCATCATACAGGTAAGCTTCTCAAGTGGTTAAATCATCATACAGGTAGGCTTCTCAAGGGGTTAAATCATCATACAGGTAAACTTCTCAAGGGGTTAAATTATCATACAGGTAAGCTTCTCAAGGGGATAAATCATCATACAGGTAAGCATCTCAAGGGGTTAAATCATCATACAGGTAAGTTTCTCAAGGGATTAAGTCATCATACAGGTAGGCTTCTCAAGGGGTTAAATCATCGTACAGGTAAGCTTCTCAAGGGGTTAAATCATCATACAGGTAGGCATCTCAAGGGGTTAAATCATCATACAGGTAAGCTTCTCCAGGGGTTAAATCATCATACAGGTAGGATTCTCAAGGGGTTAAATCATCATACAGGCAAGCTTCAAAAGTGGTTAAATCATCATACAGGTAAGCTTCTCAAGGGGTTAAATCATCATACAGGTAAGCTTATCAAGGGGTTAAATCATCATACAGGTAGGATTCTCAAGGGATTATATCGTCATACAGGCAAGCTTCTCAAGGGGTTAGATCATCATACAGGCTTTTGGCTTTCTCATAAGCAACCATCATACAGGTAGTTTTCAAGGGTTAAATCATCAAGGGTTGCGTAGGTTTCTCATGGCTTAAATCATCATACAGGTAGGCTTCTCAAGGGGTTAAATCATCATACAGGTAAGCTTCTCAAGGCGTTAAATCATCATACAGGTAAGCTTCTCAAGGGGTTAAATCATCATACAGGTAAACTTCTCAAGGGGTTAAATCATCATACAGGTTGGATTCTAAAGGGGTTAAATCATCATACAGGTAGGCTTCTCATGGGGTTAAATCATCATACAGGTAAGCTTCTCAAGGGGTTAAATCATCATACAGGTAAGCTTCTCAAGGGGATATATCATAATACAGGTAAGCTTCTCAAGGGGTTAAATCATCATACAGGTAGGCTTCTCAAGGGGTTAAATCATCATACAGGTAAGCTTCTCAAGGGGTTAAATCATCATATAGGTAGGATTGTCAAGGGGTTAAATCATCATACAGGTAAGCTTCTCAAGGGGTTAGATCACCATACAGGTAAGCATCTGAAGGGGTTAAATCATCATACAGGTAGGTTTTTCTAGGGCTTATAATCATCATACAGGTAAGCTTCTCAAGGGGTTAAATCATCATACAGGTACGCTTCTCAAGGGGTTAAATCATCATACACGTAAGCTTCTCAAGGGGTTAAATCATTATGCAGGTAGGACTTCTCAAGGGCTTAAATCATCATACAGGTAGGCTTCTCAACGGGTTAAATTATCGAACAGGTAGGCTTCTCAAGGGGTTTAATCATCATACAGGTAGGCTTCTCATGGGGTTAAATCATCATACAGGTATGCATCTCAAGGGGTTATATCATCATACAGCTAAGCTTCTCAAGGGGTTAAATCATCATACAGGTAGGCTTCTCAAGGGGTTAAATCATCATACAGGTAAACTTCTCAAGGGGTTAAATCATCATACAGGTAAGCTTCTCAAGGGGTTAAATCATCATACAGGTAGGCTTCTCATGGGGTTAAATCATCGTACAGTTAAGCTTCTCAAGGGGTTAAATCATCATACAGGTAGGCTTCTCAAGGTTAAATCATCATGATATGTTTAAGGCTAAATCATCATACAGTAGGATTCTCAAGAGGTTAAATTCATCACAGGCAAGTCAGTTCAAGGCTAAATCATCATACAGGTAAGCTTTCTCAAGGGGTTAAATCATCATACAGGTAAGCTTCTCAAGGGGTTAAATCATCATACAGGTAAGCTTCTCGGCGTTAAACCATCATATAGTGTAGGATTCTCGGCGGGGTTAAATCATCATACAGGCAAGCTTCTCATGGGCTTAAATCATCATACACAGGTAAGCTTCTACAAGCAAATCATCATACAGGTAAGCTTCTCAAGGGGTTAAATCGTCATACAGGTAAGCTTTTTCAAGGGGGTTAAATCATCATACACAGGTAAGCTCAAGGTTAAATCATCATACAGGTAAGCTTCTCAAGGGGTTAAATCATCATACAGGTAAGCTTCTCAAGGGGTTAAATCATCATATAGGTAAGCTTCTCAAGGGGTTAAATCATCATACAGGTAGGCTTCTCAAGTGGTTAAATCATCATAGAAGTCAAGCTTCTCAAAGGGTTAAATCATCATGCAGGTAAACTTCTCAAGGGGTTAAATCATCATACTCGTAAGCTTCTCAAGGGTTTAAATCATCATACAGGTAAGCTTTTCAAGGAGTTAAATCATCATACAGGTAGGCTTCTCATGGGGTTAAGTCATCATACAGGTAAACTTCTCAAAGAGTTAAATCATCATACAGGTTGGCTTCTCAAGGGGTAAATCATCATACAGGTAGGCTTCTCAAGGGGTTAAATCATCATACAGGTAAGCTTCTCAAGGGGTTAAATCATCATACAGGTAGGCTTCTCAAGGGGTTAAATCATCATACAGGTAAACTTCTCAAGGGGGTAAATCATCATACAGGTAAGCTTCTCAAGGGGATAAATCATCATACAGGTAAGCATCTCAAGGGGTTAAATCATCATACAGGTGAGCTTCTCAAGGGGTTAAATCATCATACAGGTAGGCTTCTCAAGGGGTTAAATCAACGTACAGGTAAGCTTCTCAAGGGGTTAAATCATCATACAGGTAGGCTTCTCAAGGGGTTAAATCATCATACAGGTAAGCTTCTCAATGGGTTAAATCATTATACAGGTAAGCTTCTCAAGGGGTTAAATCATCATACAGGTAGGCTTATCAAGGGGTTAAATCATCATACAGGTAAGCTTCTCAAGGGGTTAAATCATCATACAGGTAAGCTTCTCAAGGGATTCAATCATCAAACAGGTAGGTTTCTCAAGGGCTTAAATCATCATACAGGTAGGCTTCTCGAGGGGTTAAATCATCATACAGGTAAGCTTCTCAAGGGGTTAAATCATCATACAGGTAGGCTTCTCATGTGGTTAAATCATCATACAGGTAAGCTTCTCAAGGGGTAAAATCATCATACAGGTAAGCTTCTCAAGGGGTTAAATCATCATACAGGTAGGATTCTCAAGGGGTTAAATCATCATACAGGCATGCTTCTCAAGGGCTTAAATCATCATACAGGTAAGCTTCTCAAGGGGTTAAATCATCATACAGGTAAGCTTCTTAAGGGGTTAAATCATCATACAGGTAAGCTTCTCAAGGGGTTAAATCATCATACAGGTAAGCTTCTCAAGGGGCTAAATCATCATACAGGTAAACTTCTGAAGGGGTTAGATCATCATACAGGTAAGTTTCTCAAGGGGTTAAATCATCATACAGGTATGTTTCTCAAGGGCTTAAATCATCATACAGGTAGGCTTCTCAAGGGGTTAAATCATCATACAGGTAAGCTTCTCAAGGGGTTAAATCATCATACAGGTAAGCTTCTCAAGGGGATAAATCATAATACAGGTAAGCTTCTCAAGGGGTTAAATCATCATTCAGGTAGGCTTCTCAAGGGGTTAAATCATCATACAGGTAAGCTTCTCAAGGGGTTAAATCATCATACAGGTAGGATTGTCAAGGGGTTAAATCATCATACAGGTAAGCTTCTCAAGGGGTTAGATCACCATACAGGTAAGCATCTGAAGGGGTTAAATCATCATACAGGTAGGTTTTCTAGGGCTTAAATCATCATACAGGTAAGCTTCTCAAGGGGTTAAATCATCATACAGGTACGCTTCTCAAGGGGTTAAATCATCATACAGGTTGGCTTCTCAAGGGGTTAAATCATCATACAGGTAGGCTTCTCAAGGGGTTAAATCATCATACAGGTAAGCTTCTCAAGGGGTTAAATCATCGAACAGGTAGGCTTCATAAGTTAAATCATCGTACAGGTAGGCTTCTCAAGGGGTTAAATCATCACAGGTAAGCTTTTTCAAGGGGTTAAATCATCATACAGGTAAGCTTCCTGAAGGGGTTAAACTACTGGCAGGTAGGCTTCTCTAAGGGGTTAAATCATCATACAGGCAAACTTCTCAAGGGGTTAAATTATCATACAGGTAAGCTTCTCTGGCGATAAATCATCATATAGGTAAGCATCTCAAGGTTAAATCATCATACAGGTAAGCTTCTCAAGGGGTTAAATCATCATACAGGTAGGCTTCTCAGGGGGTTAAATAATCGTACAGGTAAGCTTCTCAAGGGGTTAAATCATCATACAGGTAGGCTTCTCTAGGGGTTAAATCATCATACAGATATGCTTCTTAAGGGGTTAAATCATCATACAGGTAGGATTCTCAAGGGGTTAAATCATCATACAGGCAAGCTTCTCATGGGGTTAAATCATCATACAGGTAAGCATCTCAAGGGGTTAAATCATCATACAGGTAAGCTTCTCAAGGGGTTAAATCATCATACAGGTAGGCTTCTGAAGGGGTTAAATCATCGTACAGGTAAGCTTCTCAAGTGGTTAAATAATCATACAGGTAGGCTTCTCAAGGGGTTAAATCATCATACAGGTAGGCTTCTCAAGGGTTTAATCATCATACAGGTAAGCTTCTTAAGGGGTTAAATCATCATACAGGTAGGCTTCTCAAGGGGTTAAATCATCATACAGGTAGGCTTCTCAAGGGGTTAAATCATCATACAGGTAAGTTTCTCTTAGGGGTTAAATCATCATACAGGTAGGCTTACTGCTGCTAAATCATCATACAGGTAAGCCAAGGTTAAATCATCATACAGTAAGCTTCTCAAGGGGTTAAATCATCATACAGGTAAGCTTCTCAAGGGGTTAACCATCATACAGGAAGCTTCTCAAGGGTTAAATCATCATACAGGTAGGCTTCCTTTCTAGGGTTAAATCATCATATTAGGATATGGTTCTTAAGGGGTTAAATCATACAGGTGATTCTCAAGGGGTTAAATCATCACACAGGCAAGCTTCTCAAGGGGTTAAATCATCATACAGGTAAGCATCTCAAGGGGTTAAATCATCATACAGGTAGGCTTCTCAAGGGGTTAAATCATCATACAGGTAAGCTTCTCAAGGGGTTAAATCAAAAATACAGGTAAGATTCTCAAGGGGTTAACTCATCATACAGGTAGGCTTCTCAAGGGGTTAAATCATCATACAGGTAAACTTCTCAAGGGGGTAAATCATCATACAGGTAAGCTTCTAAAGGGGATAAATCATCATACAGGTAAGCATCTCAAGGGGTTAAATCATCATACAGGTGAGCTTCTCAAGGGGTTAAATCATCATACAGGTAGGCTTCTCAAGGGGTTAAATCAACGTACAGGTAAGCTTCTCAAGGGGTTAAATCATCATACAGGTAGGCTTCTCAAGGGGTTAAATCATCATACAGGTAAGCTTCTCAATGGGTTAAATCATCATACAGGTAGCCTTCTCAAGGGGTTAAATCATCATACAGGTAGTCTTCTCAAGGGGTTAAATCATCATACAGGTAAGTTTCTCAAGGGGTTAAATCATCATACAGGTAAGCTTCTCAAGGGGTTAAATCATCATACAGGTAGGCTTATCAAGGGGCTAAATCATCATACAGGTAAGCTTCTCAAGGGGTTAAATCATCATACAGGTAAGCTTCTCAAGGGGTTAAATCATCATACAGGTAAGCTTCTCAAGGCGATAAATCATCATACAGGTAAGCTTCTCAAGGTTAAATCATCATACAGGTAAGCTTCCTAAGGGGTTAAATCATCATACAGGCAAGCTTCTCAAGGGCTTAAATCATCATACAGGTAAGCTTCTCAAAGGGTTAAATCATCATATAGGTAGGCTTCTCAAGGTGTTAAATCATCATACATGTAAGCTTCTCAAGGGGTTAAATCATGATGCAGGTAGGCTTCTCAAGGGGTTAAATCATCATACATGTAAGCTTCTCAAGGGGTTAAATCATGATGCAGGTAGGCTTCCCAAGGGCTTAAATCATCATACAGGTAGGCTTCTCAAGGGGTTAAATCATCATACAGGGAAGCTTCTCAAGGGGTTAAATCATCATAAAGGTGAGCTTCTCAAGGGGTTAAATCATCATACAGGTAAGTCAAGGGGTTAAATCATCATACAGGTAAGCTTCTCAAGGGGTTAAATCATCATACAGGTAAGCTTCTCAAGGGTTAAATCATCATACAGGTAAGCTTCTCAAGGGGTTAAATCGTCATACAGGTAGGCTTCTCAAGGGGTTAAATCATCATACAGGTAAGCTTCTCAAGGGGTTAAATCATCATACAGGTAAGCATCTCAAGGGGTTAAATCATCATACAGGTAAGCTTCTCAAGGGGTTAAATCGTCATACAGGTAGGATTCTCAAGGGCTTAAATCATTATACAGGTAGGCTTCTCAAGGGGTTAAATCATCATACAGGTAAGCTTCTCAACGGGTTAAATCATCATACAGGTAAGCTTCTCAAGGGGATAAATCATAATACAGGTAAGCTTCTCAAGGGGTTAAATCATCATACAGGTAGGCTCCTCAAGGGGTTAAATCATCATACAGGTAAGTTTCTCAAGGGGTTAAATCATCATACATGTAGGGTTGTCAAGGGGTTAAATCATCATACAGGTAAGCTTCTCAAGGGGTTAGATCACCATACAGGTAAGCATCTGAAGGGGTTAAATCATCATACAGGTAGGTTTTTCTAGTGCTTAAATCATCATACAGGTAAGCTTCTCAAGGGGTTAAATCATCATACAGGTACGCTTCTCAAGGGGTTAAATCATCATACAGGGAAGCTTCTCAAGGGGTTAAATCATTATGCAGGTAGGACTTCTCAAGGGCTTAAATCATCATACAGGTAGGCTTCTCAACGGGTTAAATTATCGAACAGGTAGGCTTCTCAAGGGGTTAAATCATCATACAGGTAGGCTTCTCAAGGGGTTAAATCATCATACAGGTAAGCTTCTCAAGGGGTTAAATCATCATACAGGTAAGCTTCTCAAGGGGTTAAATCATCATACAGGTAGGCTTCTCAAGGGGTTAAATCATCATACAGGTAAACTTCTCAAGGGGTTAAATTATCATACAGGTAAGCTTCTCAAGGGGATAAATCATCATACAGGTAAGCATCTCAAGGGGTTAAATCATCATACAGGTAAGCTTCTCAAGGGGTTAAATCATCATACAGGTAGGCTTCTCAGGGGGTTAAATAATCGTACAGGTAAGCTTCTCAAGGGGTTAAATCATCATACAGGTAGGCTTCTCTAGGGGTTAAATCATCATACAGATATGCTTCTTAAGGGGTTAAATCATCATACAGGTAGGATTCTCAAGGGGTTAAATCATCATACAGGCAAGCTTCTCATGGGGTTAAATCATCATACAGGTAAGCATTCAAGGTTAAATCATCATACAGGTAAGCTTCTCAAGGGTTAAATCATCACAGGTAGGCTTTCAAGGTTAATTCATCGTACAGGTAAGCTTCTCAAGCGCTTAAATCATCATACAGGTAGGCTTCTCAAGGGGTTAAATCATCATACAGGTAAGCTTCTCAAGGGGTTACATCATCATACAGGTAAGCTTCTCAAGGGGTTAAATCATCATACAGGTAAGGTTCTCAAGGAGTTAAATCATCATACAGGTAGAATTCTCAAGGTGTTAAATCATCATACAGGCAAGCTTCTCAAGGGGTAAAATCATCATACAGGTAAGCTTCTCAAGGGGTTAAATCATCATACAGGTAGGTTTCTCAAGGGCTTAAATCATCATACAGGTAGGCTTCTCAAAGGGTTAAATCATCATACAGGTAAGCTTCTCAAGGGGTTAAATCATCATACAGGAAGGCTTCTCAAGGGGTTAAATCATCATACAGGTAGGCTTCTCAAGGGGTTAAATCATCATACAGGTAAGCTTCTCAAGGGGTTAAATCATCATACAGGTAGGATTCTCAAGGGGTTAAATCATCATACATGCAAGTTTCTCAAGGGCTTAAATCATCATACAGGTAAGCTTCTCAAAGAGTTAAATCATCATACAGGTAGGCTTCTCAAGGGGTTAAATCATCATACATGTAAGCTTCTCAAGGGGTTAAATCATGATGCAGGTAGGCTTCTCAAGGGCTTAAATCATCATACAGGTAGGCTTCTCAAGGGGTTAGATCATCATACAGGGAAGCTTCTCAAGGGGTTAAATCATCATTCAGGTAAACTTCTCAAGGGGTTAAATCATCATACAGGTAAGCTTCTCAAGGGTTTAAATTATCATACAGGTAGGCTTCTCAAGGGGTTAAATCATCATATAGGTAAGCTTCTCAAGGGGTTAAATCATCATAGAGGTAAGCTTCTCAAGGGGTTAAATCATCATACAGGCAGGATTCTCAAGGGGTTAAATCATCATACAGGCAAGCTTGTCAAGGGCTAAAATCATCATACAGGAAGCTTCTCAAAGGGTTAAATCATCATACAGGTAGGCTTCTCAAGGGGTTAAATCATCATACATGAAAGCTTCTCAAGGGGTTAAATCATGATGCAGGTAGCCTTCCCAAGGGCTTAAATCATCATACAGGTAGGCTTCTCAAGGGGTTAAATCATCATACAGGGAAGCTTCTCAAGGGGATAAATCATCATACAGGTAAGCTTCTCAAGGGGTTAAATCATCGTACAGGTAAGCTTCTCAACGGGTTAAATCATCATACAGGTAGGATTCTCAAGGGGTTAAATCATCAAACAGGTAAGCTTCTCAAGGGGTTAAATCATCATACAGGTAGGCTTCTCAAGGGGTTAAATCATCATACAGGTAAGCTTCTCAAGGGGTTAAATCATCATACAGGTAAGCTTCTCAAGGGGTTAAATCATAATACAGGTAAGCTTCTCAAGGGGTTAAATCATCATACAGGTAGGCTTCTCAAGGGGTTAAATCATCATACAGGTAAGCTTCTCAAGGGGTTAAATCATCATACAGGTAGGATTGTCAAGGGGTTAAATCATCATACAGGTAAGCTTCTCAAGGGGCTAGATCATCATACAGGTAAGCATCTCAAGGGGTTAAATCATCATACAGGTAGGCTTCTCAAGAGGTTAAATCATCATACAGGTAAGCTTCTCAAGGGGTTAAATCATCATACAGGCAATCTTCTCAGGGGGTTAAATCATCATACAGGCAGGATTCTCAAAGGGTTAAATCATCATACAGGCAAGCTTCTCAAGGGCTAAAATCATCATACAGGTAAGGTTCTCAAAGGGTTAAATCATCATACAGGTAGGCTTCTCAAGGGGTTAAATCATCATACATGTAAGCTTCTCAAGGGGTTAAATCATGATGCAGGTAGGCTTCCCAAGGGCTTAAATCATCATACAGGTAGGCTTCTCAAGGGGTTAAATCATCATACAGGGAAGCTTCTCAAGGGGTTAAATCATCATTCAGGTAAACTTCTCAAGGGGTTAAATGATCATACAGGTAAGCTTCTCAAGGGGTTAAATCATCATACAGGTAAGCTTCTCAAGGGGTTAAATCATCATAAAGGTAAGCTTCTCAAGGGGTTAAATCATCATACAGGTAGGCTTATCAAGGGTTAAATCATCATACAGGTAAGCTTCTCAAGGGCTTAAATCATCATACAGGTAGGCTTCTCAAGGGGTTAAATCATCATACAGGTAAGCTTCTCAAGGGGTTAAATCATCATACAGGTAGGCTTCTCAAGGGGTTAAATCATCATACAGGTAAAATTCTCAAGGGGTTAAATCATCATACAGGTAAGCTTCTCAAGGGGATAAATCATCATACAGGTAAGCATCTCAAGGGGTTAAATCATCATACAGGTAAGCTTCTCAAGGGTTTAAATCATCATACAGGTAGGCTTCTCAAGGGGTTAAATCATCATACAGGTAAGCTTCTCAAGGGGTTAAATCATCATACAGGTAAGCTTCTCAAGGGGTTAAATCATCATACAGGTAAGCTTCTCAAGGGGTTAAATCATCATACAGGTAGGATTCTCAAGGGGTTGCATCATCATACAGGCAAGCTTCTCAAGGGTTAGATCATTATACAGGTAAGCTTCTCAAGGGGTTAAATCATCAAACAGGTAGGTTTCTCAAGGGCTTAAATCATCATACAGGTAGGCTTCTCAAGGGGTTAAATCATCATTCAGGTAAGCTTCTCAAGGGGTTAAATCATCATACAGGTAGGCTTCTCAACGGGTTAAATCATCATAAAGGTTAGCTTCTCAAGGGGTTAAATCATCATACAGGTAAGCTTCTCAAGGGGTTAAATCATCATACAGGTAGGCTTCTCAAGCGGTTAAATCATCATAATATAGGATTCTCAAGGTTTAAATCACCTGCAAGCTTTCAAGGGCTTAAATCATCATGGGCTATGTAAGCTTCTCCAAAGGGTTAAATCATCATACAGGTAGGCTTCTCAAGTGGTTAAATCATCATACATGTAAGCTTCTCAAGGGGTTAAATCATGATGCAGGTAGGCTTCTCAAGGGCTTAAATCATCATACAGGTAGGCTTCTCAAGGGGTTAAATCATCATACAGGGAAACTTCTCAAGGGGTTAAATCATCATTCAGGTAAACTGTTCAAGGGGTTAAATCATCATACAGGTAAGCATCTCAAGGGGTTAAATCATCATACAAGTAGGATTCTCAAGGGCTTAAATCATCATACAGGTAGGCTTCTCAAGGGGTTAAATCATCATACAGGTAAACTTCTCAAGGGGTTAAATCATCATACAGGTAAGCTTCTCAAGGGGTTAAATCATAATACAGGTAAGCTTCTCAAGGGGTTAAATCATCATTCAGGTAGGCTTCTCAAGGGGTTAAATCATCATACAGGTAAGCTTCTCAAGGGGTTAAATCATCATACAGGTAGGATTGTCAAGGGGTTAAATCATCATACAGGTAAGCTTCTCAAGGGGTTAGATCACCATACAGGTAAGCATCTGAAGGGGTTAAATCATCATACAGGTAGGTTTTTCTAGGGCTTATAATCATCATACAGGTAAGCTTCTCAAGGGGTTAAATCATCATACAGGTACGCTTCTCAAGGGGTTAAATCATCATACACGTAAGCTTCTCAAGGGGTTAAATCATTATGCAGGTAGGACTTCTCAAGGGCTTAAATCATCATACAGGTAGGCTTCTCAACGGGTTAAATTATCGAACAGGTAGGCTTCTCAAGGGGCTAAATCATCATACAGGTTGGCTTCTCAAGGGGTTAAATCATCATACAGGTATGCATCTCAAGGGGTTAAATCATCATACAGCTAAGCTTCTCAAGGGGTTAAATCATCATACAGGTAGGCTTCTCAAGGGGTTAAATCATCATACAGGTAAACTTCTCAAGGGGTTAAATCATCATACAGGTAAGCTTCTCAAGGGGATAAATCATCATACATGTAGGTTTCTCAAGGGCTTAAATCATCATACAGGTTGGCTTCTCAAGGGGTTAAATCATCATACAGGTAAGCTTCTCAGGGGGTTAAATCATCATGCAGGTAGGCTTTTCAAGGGCTTAAATCATCATACACGGAGGCTTCTCAAGGAGTTAAATCATCATACAGGTAGGATTCTCAAGGGGTTAAATCATCATACAGGCAAGCTTCTCAAGGGGTTAAATCATCATACAGGTAAGCTTCTCAAGGGGTTAAATCATCATACACGTAAGCTTCTCAAGGGTTTAAATCATCATACAGGTAAGCTTCTCAAGAGGTTAAATCATCATACAGGTAGGCTTCTCAAGGGGATAAATCTTCATACAGGTAAGCTTCTCAAGGGGTTAAATCATCATACAGGTAAGCTTCTCAAGGGGTTAAATCATCATACAGGTAGGCTTCTCATGGGGTTAAATCATCATACAGGTAAACTTCTCAAGGAGTTAAATCATCATACAGGTTGGCTTCTCAAGGGGTTAAATCATCATACAGGTAGGCTTCTCAAGGGGTTAAATCATCATACAGGTAAGCTTCTCAAGGGGTTAAATCAAAAATACAGGTAAGATTCTCAAGGGGTTAAATCATCATACAGGTAGGCTTCTCAAGGGGTTAAATCATCATACAGGTAAACTTCTCAAGGGGTTAAATCATCATACAGGTAAGCTTCTCAAGGGATAAAATCATCATACAGGTAAGCATCTCAAGGACAAATCCATCATACAGGTAAACTATAAGGGGTTAAAATCATCATACAGGTAGGCTTCTCAAGGGTTAAATCAGCATGCAAGGTAAGCTTCTCAAGAGGTTAAATCATCCTTACAGGCCGGAAGCCTCAGGGGTTAATCATCATACAGGTAAGCTTCTCAATAGGTTAAATCATCATACAGGTAGGCTTATCAAGGGTTAAATCATCATACAGGTAAAAGCTTCTCAAGGGGTTTAAATCATCACTGGGTAGCTTCTCAGGGGTTAAATCATCCTACAGGTAAGCTTCTCAAGGGGTTAAATCATCATACAGGCAGGCTTCTCAAGGGGTTAAATCATCATACAGGTATTCTTCTCAAGGGGTTAAATCATCATACAGGTAAGCTTCTCAAGGGGTTAAATCATCATACAGGTAGGCTTCTCAAGGGGTTAAATCATCATACAGGTAGGCTTCTCAAGGGGTTAAATCATCATACAGGTAAGCTTCTCAAGGGGTTAAATCATCATACAGGTAAGCTTCTCAAGGGGTTAAATCATCATACAGGTAGGATTCTCTAGGGCTTAAATCATCATACAGGTAGGCTTTTCAAGGGGTTAAATCATCATACAGGTAAGCTTCTCAAGGTGTTAAATCATCATACAGGTAAGCTTCTCAAGGGGATAAATCATAATACAGGTAAGCTTCTCAAGGGGTTAAATCATCAAACAGGTAGGTTTCTCAAGGGCTTAAATCATCATACAGGTAGGCTTCTCAAGGGGTTAAATCATCATACAGATATGCTTCTTAAGGGGTTAAATCATCATACAGGTAGGCTTCTCAAGGGGTTAAATCATCATACAGGTAGGCTTCTCAATGGGTTAAATCATCATACAGGTAAGTTTCTCAAGGGGTTAAATCATCATACTGGTAACCTTCTCAAGGGGTTAAATCATCATACAGGTAGGCTTATCAAGGGGTTAAATCATCATACAGGTAAGCTTCTCAAGGGGTTAAATCATCATACAGGTAAGTTTCTCAAGGGGTTAAATCATCATACAGGTAGGATTCTCAAAGGGTTAAATCATCATACAGGCAAGCTTCTCAAGGGTTAGATCATCATGCAGGTAAGCTTCTCAAGGGGTTAAATCATCAAACAGGTA
>NW_024756560.1:0-5761 GCF_018991925.1 Homarus americanus | reverse complement strand
GGTGCCCCTGCCCCCCACACCGGGCAGCTCACTGAAAGGTGCCCGCCCTCACACTCCGGGTCATGGCACTGAAGGGGTGCCTGGCCACACCCCGGGTCATGGTGCTGGAGGGGTGCCCAGCCCTGACAACCCGGGTCATGTGAAGGGGTGCCCGGCCCTCACACCCAGGTTCATGACACTGAAAGGGTATCCGGCCCTCACACCCCGGGTCATGTCAGTGAAGGTGTGCCCGGCCCTCATTCTCCGGGTCATGGCACTGAAGGGGAGCCCGGCCCTCACACCCCGGGTCATGGCACTGAAGGGATGCCTGGCCCTCACATCCCGGGACATAGTGCTCAAGGGGTGCCCGGCCCTCAAACCCCGGGTCATGTCACTGAAAGGGTGCCCGGCCCTCACACCCCGGGTCATGTCACTGAAGGGGTGCCCAGCTCTAACACTCCGGGTCATGGCACTGAAGGGGAGCCCGGCCCTCACACCCCGGCTCATGGCATTGAAAGGGTGCCTGGCCCTCACACCCCGGGTCATGGTGTTGAAGGGGTGCCCTGCCCTTACACCCCGGGTCATGTGAAGGGGTGCCCGGCCCTCACACCCCGGTTCATAACACTGTAGGGGTGTTCTGCTCCCACACCCCGTTTCAAGACACTGAAGGGGTGCCTGGCCCTAACACCAGGGTTCCTGTCACTTATGGGGTGCCCCGCCCTGACACCCCGGGTCATGGTGCTGGAGGGGTGCCCGGCCCTGACACCCCTGGTCATGTGAAGGGGTGCCCGGCCCTCACACCCTGGTTCAAAGCACTGTATGGGTGCCCGGCACTCACACCTCGGGTCATGTCACTGAAGGGGTGCCCAGCTCTCACACTCCGGGTCATAGCATTGAAGGGGTGCCTGGCCCTCAAACCCCGGATCATGGTGTTGAAGGGGTGCCCGGCCCTTACACCCCGGGTCATGTGAAGGGGTGCCCGGCCCTCACACCCCCGCTTCATGACACTGAAGGGTTGCTCGGCCCTAACACCTTGGTTCATGTCACTTATGGGGTGCCCGGCCCTCACACTCCGGGTCATGGCACTGAATGGGAGCCCGGCCCTCACACCCTGTGTCATGGCACTGAAGGGGTGCCCACCCTCACACCCTGGGTCAAGGTGCTGAAGGGGTGCCCGGCCCTCACACCCTGGGTCATGTCACTAAAGGGGTGCCCGGCCCTCACACCCCGGGTCATGTTACTGAAGGGGTGCCCGGCCCTCACACCCCGGGTCATGTCAAGGAAGGGGTGCCCGGCCCTCACACCCCGGGTCATGGCACTGTTGAGGTGCCCGGCCCTCACAACCCCTGGCCATGGCATTGATGGTTTGCCCGGCCCTCACACCCCTGGTCATGTACCTAAAGTGGTTCCCGGCCCTCACTCCCCGATTCATGGCACTGAAAGGGTGCCTGGCCCTCACAGCCCGGGCCATGGTGCTGGAGGGGTGTCAGGCCCTGACACACCCGGGTCATGACACTGAAGGGGTGCCCGGCCCTCACACCCCCAGGCCATGGTGCTGGAGGGGTGCCCGGCCCTCACACCCCAGGTCATGGCACTGATGAGGTGCCCGGCCGTCACACCCCTGGCCATGGCACTGAAGGTTTGCCCGGCCCTCACACCCCTGGTCATGTACCTAATTTGGTGCCCGGCCCTCAAACCCCGTTTCATGGCACTGGAAGGGTGCCCGGCCCTCACACCCCGGGCCATGGAGCTGGAGGTTTGTCAGGCCCTGACACACCCGGGTCATGACACTGAAGGGGTGCCCGGGCCTCACACCGCAGGCCATGGTGCTGGAGGGGTGCCCTGCCCTCACACCCCGGGTCATGTCACTGAAAGGGTGCCCGGCCCTCACACTCCGGTTCATGGCACTGAAGGGGTGCCTGGCCCTCACACCCCGGGTCATCGTGCTGGAGGGGTGCCCTGCCCTCACACCCCGGGTCATGTCACTGAAGGGGTGCCCGGCCCTCACTCTCCGGGTCATGGCACTGAAGGGGAGCCCGGCCCTCACACCCAGGTTCAGGGCACTGAAGGGGTGCCTGGCCCTCACACCCTGGGTCATGGTCTGGAGGGGTGCCCGGTCCTGACAACCCGGGTCATGTGAAGGGGTGCCCGGCCCTCACACCCAGGTTCATGACACTGAAAGGAGATCCGGCCCTCACACCCCGGGTCACGTCAGTGAAGGGGTGCCCGGCCCTCACTCTCCGGGACATAGTGCTCAAGGGGTGCCCGGCCCTAATACCCCGGGTCATGTCACTGAAAGGGTGCCCGGCCCTCACACCACGGATCATGTCAATGAAGGGGTGCCCAGCTCTAACACTCCGGGTCATGGCACTGAAGGGGAGTCCGGCCCTCACACCCCGGGTCATGGCATTGAAGGGGTGCCTGGCCCTCACACCCTGGGTCATGGTGTTGAAGGGGTGCCCGGCCCTTACATCCCGGGTCATGTTTAGGGGTGCCCGGCCCTCACAACCCCGTTTCATGACACTGAAGGGGTGCCCGGCCCTAACACCTTGGTTCATGTCACTTATGGGGTGCCCGGCCCTCACACCCTGGGTCATGTCACTGAAGGGGTGCCCGTCCCTCACACTCCGGGTCATGGTGCTGGAGGAGTTCCCAGCCCTGACACCACGGGTCTTGTGAAGGGGTGCCCCACCCTCACACCCTGGTTCAAAGCAATGTATGGGTGCCCGTCACTCACACCCCGTTTCATGGCACTTAAGGGGTGCCCGGCCCTCAAACCCCTGGTCATGGCACTGAAGGGGTGCCTGGCCCTCACACACCGGGTCATGATGCTGGAGGGGTGCCCGGCCCTCACACCCCGGGTCAGGCACTGATGGAGGTGCCCGCCTCAACCCTGGTCATGGTACTGAAGGCTTAAGTTCTGCCCTCACACTCTGTAATACCTAAAGTGGTTCCTGGCCCTCACACCTGCCCTTCATGACACTGAAGGGGTGCCCGGCCCTCACACCCCCAGGCCATGGTGCTGGAGGGGTGCCCGGCCCTCACACCCCAGGTCATGGCACTGATGAGGTGCCCGGCCGTCACACCCCTGGCCATGGCACTGAAGGTTTGCCCGGCCCTCACACCCCTGGTCATGTACCTAATTTGGTGCCCGGCCCTCAAACCCCGTTTCATGGCACTGGAAGGGTGCCCGGCCCTCACACCCCGGGCCATGGAGCTGGAGGTTTGTCAGGCCCTGACACACCCGGGTCATGACACTGAAGGGGTGCCCGGGCCTCACACCGCAGGCCATGGTGCTGGAGGGGTGCCCTGCCCTCACACCCCGGGTCATGTCACTGAAAGGGTGCCCGGCCCTCACACTCCGGTTCATGGCACTGAAGGGGTGCCTGGCCCTCACACCCCGGGTCATCGTGCTGGAGGGGTGCCCTGCCCTCACACCCCGGGTCATGTCACTGAAAGGGTGCCCGGCCCTCACACTCCGGGTCATGGCACTGAAGGGGTGCCTGGCCCTCACACCCCGGGTCATGGTGCTTGAGGGGTGCCCGGCCCTGACAACCCGGGTCATGTGAAGGGGTGCCCGGCCCTCACACCCAGGTTCATGACACTGAAAGGGTATCCGGCCCTCACACCCCGGGTCATGTCACTGAAGGGGTCCCTGGCCCCTCACTCCCCAGGGTCATGGCGACCAAGGAGCCCGGCCTCACACCCCAGGTCATGGCATCTGGAAGGATGCCCGCCCCACATCCCGGGACAGTGCTCAAGGTGCCTGGCCCTCACACCCTGGGTCATGCTCACTGCTGGGTGCCCGGCCCTCACACCACGGGTCATGGCACTGATGAGGTGCCCGGCCCTCACACCCCTGGCCATGGCACTGTAGGTTTGCCCTGCCCTCACACCCCTGGCCATGGCACTGTAGGTTTGCCCTGCCCTCACACCCCTGGTCATGTACGTTATGAGGTGCCCGGCCCTCACACCCCGATTCATGGCACTGAATGGGTGCCCGGCCCTCACACCCCGGGTCATGTCACTGAAGGGGTGCCCAGCTCTAACACTCCGGGTCATGGCACTGAAGGGAAGCCCGGCCCTCACACCCCGGGTCATGGCATTCAAGGGGTGCCTGTCCCTCACACCCCGGGTCATGGTGTTGAAGGGGTGCCCGGCCATTACACCCCGGGTCATGTGAAGGGGTGCCCGGCCCTCACACCCCGGTTCATAACACTGTAGGGGTATTCTGCTCCCACACCCCGTTTCATGACACTGAAGGGGTGCCTGGCCCTCACACCCCGGGTCATGTCACTGAAGGGGTGCCCGGCCCTCACACCACGGGTCATGGCACTGATGAGGTGCCCGGCCCTCACACCCCTGGTCATGTACGTTATGAGGTGCCCGGCCCTCACACCCCGATTCATGACACTGAATGGGTGCCCGGCCCTCACACCCCGGGTCATGTCACTGAAGGGGTGCCCAGTTCTAACTCTCCGGGTCATGGCACTGAAGGGGAGCCCGGCCCTCACACCCCGGGTCATGGCATTGAAGGGGTGCCTGTCCCTCACACCCCGGGTCATGGTGTTGAAGGGGTGCCCGGCCATTACACCCCGGGTCATGTGAAGGGGTGCCCGGTCCTCACACCCCGGTTCATAACACTGTAGGGGTGTTCTGCTCCCACACCCCGTTTCATGACACTGAAGGGGTGCCTGGCCCTAACACCAGGGTTCCTGTCACTTATGGGGTGCCCCGCCCTGACACCCCGGGTCATGGTGCTGGAGGGGTGCCCGGCCCTGACACCCCGGGTCATGTGAAGGGGTGCCCGGCACACACACCCTTTTTCAAAGCACTGTATGGGTGCCCGGCACTCACAACCAGGTTTATGACACTGAGGGGGTGCCCGGCCCGCACACCCCGGGTCATGTCACTTAAGGGGTGCACGGCCCTCACACCCCGGGTCATGGACCTAAAGGGGTGCCTGGCCTTCACACCCCGGGTCATGGCAATGAAGGGGTGCCTGGCCCTCACAGCTCGCGTCATGGTGCTGAAGGGGTGCCCGGCCCTTACACCCCGGGTCATGTGAAAGGGTGCCCGGCCCTCACACCCCGGTTCAAAACACTGTAGGGGTGCCCTGCCCCCACACACCGTTTCATGTCACTGAAGGGGTGCCCGGCCCTCACTCTCCGGGTCATGGCATCTGAAGGGGCTCCGGCCTCAAACCTGGGTCATGGCACTGGAAGGGGTGCCTGGCCCTCACACCCCGGGTCATGCTCACTGAAGGGGTGCCCGGCCCTCACACCACGGGTCATGGCACTGATGAGGTGCCCGGCCCTCACACCCCTGGCCATGGCACTGTAGGTTTGCCCTGCCCTCACACCCCTGGTCATGTACGTTATGAGGTGCCCGGCCCTCACACCCCGATTCATGGCACTGAAAGGGTGCCCGGCCCTCACACCCCGGGCCATGGTGCTGGAGGGGTGTCAGGCCCTGACACACCCGTGTCATGACACTGAAGGGGTGCCCGGCCCTCATACCCCAGGCCATGGTGCTGGAGGGGTGCCCTGCCCTCACACCCCGGGTCATGTCACTGAAAGGGTGCCCGGCCCTCACACTCCGGTTCATGGCACTGAAGGGGTGCCTGGCCCTCACACCCCGGGTCATCGTGCTGGAGGGGTGCCCTGCCCTCACACCCCGGGTCATGTCACTGAAAGGGTGCCCGGCCCTCACACTCCGGGTCATAGCACTGAAAGGGTGCCTGGCACTCACACCCCAGGTCATGGTGCTGGAGGGGTGCCCG
>NW_024756559.1:0-15231 GCF_018991925.1 Homarus americanus | reverse complement strand
CAGTTCAACACCGTCTCCGCACCGTGTACACACACCAACAGTTCAACACCGTCTCCGCACCGTGTACACACACCAACAGTTCAACATCGTCTCCGTACCGTGTACACACGCCAACAGTTCAACACCGTCTCCGCACCGTGTACACACACCAACAGTTCAACACCGTCTCCGCACCGTGTACACACGCCAACAGTTCAACACCGTCTCCGCACCGTGTACACACGCCAACAGTTCAACACCGTCTCCGCACCGTGTACACACACCAACAGTTCAACACCGTCTCCGTACCGTGTACACACGCCAACAGTTCAACACCGTCTCCGCACCGTGTACACACACCAACAGTTCAACACCGTCTCCGCACCGTGTACACACGCCAACAGTTCAACACCGTCTCCGCACCGTGTACACACGCCAACAGTTCAACACCGTCTCCGCACCGTGTACACACACCAACAGTTCAACACCGTCTCCGCACCGTGTACACATACACCAACAGTTCAACACTCACGTTGTTGATTGAATTACAGTAGAGCATGTGGACCTCTCAGTCACCATGGACGTTCATGACTCAGAAACAGTTAACAGTGGATGGTTTGTGTGTCCCAATTTATTACTGATGACTGAAAATACGGAAATCCTTTATGGAATCAGAGGTCACAAACTGTGGTGAGTGTGGCCAATTGGGTCGACCTGCTTTATGGAAGTCATACATCTACCAGACTCAGGACCGCACCTCCTTGCTGCACTGTCCTCATATCACTATACAAGATTTAGGTTACCTGAGAGCGTGAAGATAAAGCTAAACGTTTACACACAACCTTCACTACATATCTTCACTTCTTTTATAGGATTATAATTTGTTGTTATTATTTCCTATAACATTGTTGGGAACGGTTGCCAGTTGTGCTTCACTTTTACATGGCTTTCTTTACCCGTTTTGCTTCACCTCTACCTTCCTCACCACTGCCTTACTCACCACTGTAGCTCCACCTTCCTCATCACTGTAGCTCTACCTTCCTCATCACTGTGGCTCTACAGTACCTTCCTCACCACTGTAGCTCTACCTTCCTCATCACTGTGGCCCCACAGCACCCTCCCCCCACCACTGCAGCCCCACCTCCCCACCACTGTAGCTCCCCACTCTCATCACTGTGGCTCCACAGCACCTCCCTCACCACTGTAGCCCTCCCACCCTCCCCACCACTGTAGCCCCACCCTCCCTCACCTCACTGTAGCCCCACCTCCCCCACCACAGTGGCCCCACTCCTCCTCACCACAGTAGCTCCACCTCCCCTCAACCACAGTAGGCCCCACCTTCCTCACCACTGTAGCTCTACCTTCCTCACCATTGTAGCTCTACCCTCCTCATCACTGTGGCTCTACAGTACCTTCCTCACCACTGTAGTTCTACCTTCCTCACCACTGTGGCTCTACCTTCCTCACCACTGTAGTTCTACCTTCCTCACCACTGTAGCTCTACCTTCCTCACCACTGTAGCTCTACCTTCCTCATCACTGTGGCTCTACAGTACCTTCCTCACCACTGTAGCTCTACCTTCTTCACCACTGTAGCTCTACCTTCCTCACCACTGTAGCTCTACCTTCCTCACCACCGTAGCTCTACAGTACCTTCCTCACCACTGTAGCTCTACCTTCCTCATCACTGTAGATCTACCTTCCCCTTACCACTGTAGCTCTACCTTCCTCATCGTAGCTCTACCTTCCTCATCACTGTAGCTCAACTTCTGAGCACACTGTAGCTCCTACCTTCCCTTACCACTGTAGCTCTACCTTCTTTACCACCAAGCTCTACCTTCCTTTCACTGTAGCTGTTACCTTCCTTACCACTGTAGCTCTACCTTCCTCATCATTGGCTCTACCTTCCTCATCACTGTAGCTCTACCTTCTCATCAATGTAGCTCTACCTTCATCATCACCAGCTCTACTTTCCTCATCACTGTAGCTCTACCTTCCTCACCACTGTAGCTCTACCTTCCTCATCACTGTAGCTCTACCTTCCTCATCACTGTAGCTCCACTTTCCTCATCACTGTAGCTCCACCTTCCTCATCACTGTAGCTCTTCCTTCCTCATCACTGTAGCTCTACCTTCTTCACCACTGTAGCTCTACCTTCCTCACCACTGTAGCTCTACCTTCCTCATCACTGTAGCTCTACCTTCCTCATCACTGTAGTTCTACCTTCCTCATCACTACTTCCTACCACTGTAGCTCTATCACTGTAGCTCTACTGTAGCTCTACCTCATCTGTAGCTCACCTTCCTCACCACTGTAGCTCTACCTTCCTCACCACTGTAGCTCTACCTTCCTTACCACTGTAGCTCTACCTTCCTCACCACTGTAGCTCTACCTTCCTCACCTTCCTCATCACTGTAGCTCTACCTTCCTCATCACTGTAGCTCTACCTTCCTCACCACTGTAGCTCTACCTTCCTCACCGCACTGCTAACACCTCCCAACACTATTATCGTTTCCTTGTTCTTTATTGATGATGTTTACACAATGTCTGTGTTGTCCTTATTTTCCATCCTCAATTTTATATTCCTTCTTCCTTATTCTTTTCTCACACTTATGTTCATTTTCCTTATTTATTTACCTCTTCGCTGCCCTAATTAGTTGTAAGTGTTTGAAATTCTCCCTTAAATTTTTTTCTCAAGCTTCTTTCTTCTCCTTTATCGTAAGCTGTGTTTAATAATTCCATCACACTGTCTTTACTCTCCTCTTGGCTATATGGACTGATGAGATATACTGTATATGTAGACTCGTGTTTCCTAGCTGGATTCGGTAAAATGCTACTCCGACCACATAATTGGCACGGGCAATCCCCTATGGAGGTTTACGGCGCTTAACAAGCACGATGAACAGGCTTTGTGTAGAATATAACAAAGCCTAGGATTGCTTTTGTTGTCCTTGTGGCGCGGTTGTAGCGATCCCTGTTCACTCGCAGAGATTCAGGGTTCGATTCCCGACTAGAAAGGTATTGTTTATTAATAACAATGGTAATGATAGTAATGATTAAAATAGTACCAAAGTGTATTATTAATCCAAGTCCAGTGGTGTGTTAGGCAGGATAAAACAACAGATCTCTCACCTCGCGGACATTACTGTACCTGTATTGTATAACTTTCCTCTTGTATTAATTTTTATTCTGCAGTCAATTTTCCGTAATGACGATATGTTCCCCCATGGAGGCCCCACCCGACAGCCAACCTAAGTATATGTCGTATTTCTGAGTTGGTTATAAAGGTGAATATATCTCATATTTTCACTAATGCTCTTGCTAATGTGTTGTTGATGGATGGTGTTGTGGAGGCAGAGTCTCTCGATCTTTCCCTGTTTGTCTGTGTGTTTATACTGTATATATATGTCTGTCTCTCTCTGTATGTCATTCTCCATGCGCATTATATGTGTCTGTCTGTCTCTCTTTCTGTATATCATCCTCCGTGTGAATGTATTTCTTTTATTCTCTCTCAATCCCCCCTCTTTCTCAACCTCTCTCTCTCTCCTAACACCATAACTCACTATCTTTACCTTATACTAAACTCTGCCATCTTAACCAAGTGCATTCTAAATACAGTTAAATCTATCATAACATTTTAACACAGGTATATTAAGGTTTGAACCTTCAGCTAGTGACAGTATTATATTTCCTGGAAGGAGGTGAGAGGAAAGCTGGTGTGGTGATAGTATTTGAGGTCTTACAGCCAAGGTGAATCGGCCACTGGTTTAGCATTGCAGTCAACCTATCTCTAATTACTTTGCATGTATCAATTCTACAAGCTCATCATGTATCTCTAGTTTGTTAGTTGGGATACAGTTCTCTCTACATATAGCCATTGGTGTCAACGTATGATCCATTGATATAAACGAAGTTAACCCAACAATGAAAAGAATCAAGAAACATCTGGTACAGCTTTAGTCATATCAACAAGTACTAGACTTATACCCTTTCCACGCTAACCTGCCCCGTAAGCCACGCCCCTTGTCTATAGCTACAAAGAGCTGATTGGTTCCCCTGAGTGTTTTACCCCCCCTCCCCCCGGACTGCGCGTGTATAAGCGCATATTTATATTGACCTTTTGTGCTAAATGTTTACAATTTTCTAACATCCTCTCTGAAGTGCTAATGCCGTGAAATCATTTGCATTTTAATAGTTCAGATATTTAACACTATTTTAGATAATAACAGATCTGCTTACCAATTGTGAATACATTTAGTTTGAGTTTTCTGTGAACCAATCAGCTATTAGTACAGAAGAAGGGCGTGGCTTACAGGCCAGGTTAGTGTGGAAATACTTGTAGGTTCTCGGGCAACTCCTGTGTCCTACCACTATTACTGGCGCACCGTCATACACCTTGTCCAAGTTTGTCTTGAAATCAATTTTGTGACTTTGCAGGATATTTAAATGGAGATAAATTTGACAAAAATTTTCGAAACTGTTTTGACATAAAAGTTAATTAAATATATCTCTCGCACTACCCGCTTTTTACCACGCTGTGAAAGTAGGTCACATCGGCATGACTCTGCTCTGCCGCTTACACTGACTCGACCGCTTACACTTACACATTTATAGATGGGTGGACTGGGAGTGCCCTGGGATCGAACCGGTAACCTTTTAGGGCAGGAGACGAATGCTGTTTGCAATCTTCCCCTACAGAGACCTGAAAACAATTTAAGATTATGATTAATTTACACTTTTCTTAATGTAAGTTTTACTCTAACCTATTTAATATGGAAATTATTATGTTCTACAAGAAAACCTCTTGTTCCATTTTCGGATTTTGGGGGGAATTTTCAGTCAAAGGAAATAAATAAGCCACATGCCTTTTCCCTTTCTTCGTACTCAGTTTGAGAATGAAGGACAGTTTAAGTCCTCGCCAAGCCTTCTTGATCAAAGCTCACTTTTCCTCGCTTTTGATCGTGACATTGCAGTCTTGGAGACGGCAGTAAATTGGAAGGGATCTGTCTGCTCATCTGATCAATGGATGCAGATAATACAGACAGACAGTAAAGGCGAAGGACCTTGTGTTCCTCATCACAGTGATGGATCAGACCAAGTATGTTTCCCATCTCCCCGACAAACAGGCTCATCCTTTAGACGTTTGCTGACCAATTTATCAGAAATATCCATAACAAAAAGTAATATAGGAAAAATAAATCAAAATTATTTAATTCTAAAGCTATATTGCCCGGCAACGATAAAACATATCTGGCGGAAATTTTGCTTGTAACGTCCTCTGTGTTTTTAAAAAATGACCTAGGTGTGTTTTTTTAGTTTGTTTTATACAAGTAGTGTAGTGGAATTATAAAGTACTGTACGTCCATAATTCTAGCATATACAGTATGCTCAAGCAGTAGAAAAATTCATCGACTGTGCGCCAATTAATTGCTGATCATTTCCATCTCTCAGAATGTGCAGAATACAATATACTTCCAAACAACCCCTCCCCCCCTCCCCCCCCAAAAAAATAGAAATCGAACAAAATTTGAAAACAGAATATCGAGTTGAAGTTCGAAATACCCATATTTCAGTTAAACTTAGAATTTTTTGATATATGACGGTTATAATCTAAAATTATTTTATTACCAAAATGTAAAAAAAAATAAAAAATAAAAGATCAAATAAAAAAAAAGATAAAAATCGACCCACGTTTAGCACAGCTACGTCCATTTGAAGTTCACATAGTGAACTTTGGCCTTGACGGCCGGGGACCTCACCGCTGGGGCAACATAGAAGTAATGTTTCACTGAATGGGGTTTTTGTTTTAGCAGCGATGGCCATATAGCATTGAAACTTCAGGGCCGTTATGAGGAAAGTTGCCTTCGTTTTCTCGATTTAAAAGAAGAAATAATTTTTTCGACCATATGCCCGAGCTGCATCCTTAAGCTTCCCAAGGATCGGGAGGTTAGGTGAGCTTTAGATGGTAAGTTAGTGTAATTTTCTGCCACCTGATAAGAATTGAAACAAATTGGGTGGTGGATGAGGGAGATGGTACAGTATATCCGAGTGTCTTCCACCTACATAAATAGACATAGTCACGAGTCTACTGACCTTTGTATAAGACACGATCTTTGCAATAGACTAATTGCCAGATACCGCCGCAGAAACAGGTAAACTAAACACAGGTTATGGACATACAAAAGCCTTTCATGACCACTCGATGAAGAATCCATCTATACTTTAGTTGACAACAAAATTTATGTGTTTTTGTTATGTTGTGAAGAGTTACGCTTTTGTTGATGACATAAAATAATAGTTACTGGAATACACGTCCACCGCGGTGTAAAATTTTTTATAGCCACCAGTGCAGGAACATGTTTACAAACACATGGTCCCAGTTTACGGTATTATTGTACAGAAACAACAACACGACAGTCGAATGTAGAGCTTTTCATTTTTTATATGACATAACTTGGTGTGAAAATAATGATATTTTCTTGTTTGTAAACTTTTATCCTCCTATATTGGACAGTGTTGTGGCCTTGGTTATTTGGCTTTACTTGTTGCTTCTTCCTCTTTATACCATTACAGTCTTACTCTTATCCTCTCCCCCTCTTTCTCTCTTTATTATCACTTAATCACCCTCTTCCCTCCTTTCACCTTTCCTATCCTATGTACAGTTGATTCCGCTCCCGCGTTTACCACTTAGCGTTGCCAATTCTCTCTCTTCCCCTGAGGTGTGAACCCCGAAATCTGAAATGTGAATTCTAAGCATTCACAAGTGAGGGAGAGGAAGGGGTGTGTCGGGTAGGTGTCTTCTGTGGGGAGCAGAGGGAGGGGGGGGGGGTACCGGGCGTTAGGAGAGAAAGTGTTTGTCAGTCGGGAGAGAGGCAATGCAGAGTAATACTTTGACAATGCCGACGGGTTTTCTCAGCCCGATGAAAATGCTAAAGTTACAATAGGATGAGAGGGGGATGAATACATGTTCTAAGTAAGGTGTTCATTTGTAAAAGGAGGCAGCATTTATGACAAATGAATTAAGAATATGTTTGAATCTATGTCTTGTAGAAGCAGCGAAGATTGACTACGAGATGGAACTTCCTTACCTGAATAAAATCGTTTGGCGGTAGCCAGAATAAAATAGATAAGAAAACAACTTATTGAACGGATTAATTAGCAATGAAAACAATCAGGAAGTGGGCACCACATATTTAGTTTAATACAAACTTGATGTGAGCAAAAATAGTTCAGTTGGCAGCAGTCCGGTATAGAATCAGCAAACATAGTTCAGTTGTGTCAAAAAGTGAGGTTAAATGGACCTCCAAAATTATTATTATTATTATTATTATTATTATTATTATGATTTTTATTATTATTATTATTATTATTATTATTAACTGGAGGTGAAGGGAGATCAAAAGGTCAGATACATTGGGCAGGAAGGAGACAGACTCGTTCCTTTGATAACCCAAATTGCCAAGTTTGAGCCAATATTACCACCGTCACGCAGGTCACATTATCTCGTTATCGTAATGGCAGACTAACGATTCCCTTCTATAACTTTTGATGTCCTGAACCGTATTATTGCCAGGAATTGCGTTGCTATGGTTACCAGGTAGAAGTTAATGATATGAATCTAAAAGTTTACAGGGCAGGATAATAAGTTTACAGGACAGGATAATAAGTTTGCAAGGCAGGATAATAAGTTTACAGGGCAGGATAATAAGTTTGCAGGGCAGGATAATGAGTTTACAGGGCAGGATAGTAAGTTTACAGGGCAGGATAGTAGTTTGCAGGGCAGGATAATAAGTTTACAGGGCAGAATAGTACGTTTGCAAGGCAGGATAATAAATTTACAGGGCAGGATAATAAGTTTACAGGGCAGGATAATAAGTTTGCATGCCAGGATAGTAAGTTTGCAGGGCAGGATAATAAGTTTGCAGGGCGGGATGGTAAGATTACAGGGCAGGATAATAAGTTTGCAGGGCAGGATAATAAGTTTAAAGGACAGGATAGTAAGTTTTGCAGGGCAGGATAATAAGTTTACAGGGCAGGATAGTAAGTTTACAGAACTTAAGATAATAAGTTTACAGGGCAGGATAATAAAGTTTACAGGCAGGATAGTAAAGTTTACAGGGCAGGATAGTAAGTTTGCAGGGCAGGATAATAATGAAGTTTACAGGGCAAGATAGTGAGTTACCAAGTGGGATAGTAAGTTTACGGGGCAGGATAATAAATTGCAGGTGCGGGATAATAAGCTTGCAGGGCAGGATAATAAGTTTACAGGGGCAGGATAGTAAGTTTGCAGGTCGGGATGTGGTTGCAGGGCAGGATAATAAGTTCACAGGGGGCAGGGTCGTAAGTATGCAGGGGGCGGGATAGTAAGTTTACGGGCAGGATAGTAAGTTTACAGGGGCAGGATAATAAACTTACGTGGCTCTGCCTTCTTCTGTGTTTCCACACTCGTACAATCTGTCTCACTTCAAAAAGCTGGTTTTCCGGTATTCTCGTGGTGTAGATTAATATAACCTTTTCTATTTTTAATTTATTTTTATTCTTATTTTTTCGCCCCCTAGGCCGCGATGTGGGTTGATGACCTGTGCCCGGGTGGGCTATTCCCCGTAAAAAAGAAAAAAAAAGAAAACGCTGGTCGAGTCATTAACTTGTTTCAGTGTTAAAAATGGTACCACTTTCAATGTAAATACAGTTTGCATATATAAATATATCTGTAACTGGACTCAGCTGTCTGTCACTTTTGTGAGACCTTCGCTGATAGTTCATCAGAAATATCATGCAACCTAAAACGCCAGCATATATATATATGTAATAGCCTTAGCCATATGCTATATATATATATATATATGTATATATATATGTATATAGCAACAATATATATATGTATATATATATATATATAATAATATATATATATATGTGTATATATATATATATATATATATATATATATATATATATATATATATATATATATATTATGCAAATTGGAAATGTTTACTGAAACATACAGACTCCTTGCCATGTCCATGGAGAATTAATTTCAAGCTGCGCACGTTGACCATTAGTATGGTAGCGCCTCAGAGTGGGTGGGCTGGTGGGCTGGTGGGCTGGTTTTCAAAATTTATAAACCGTCAGGTGTTTATGGCGCACCCTACCCTACAATGGCTAACCAGTACAGCCTAGTAAACTAGTCACTCTTGGCCACGGTTGTGTTCATTACCACCACCATCCTGGCCAGTGTTGTTCATTACCACCACCATCCTGGCCAGTGTTGTTCATTACCACCACCATCCTGGCCAGTGTTGTGTTCATTATCACCATCATCCTGGCCCGTGTTGTTCATTACCACCAGCATCCTGGCCAGTGTTGTGTTCATTACCACTACCATCCTGGTCAGTGTTGTGTTCATTACCACTACCACCCTGGTCAGTGGTGTTCATTACCACTACCATCCTGGTCAATGTTGTGTTCATTACCACCACCATCCTGGCCAGTGTTGTGTTCATTACCACCACCATCCTGGCCAGTGTTGTGTTCATTACCACCACCATCCTGGCCAGTGTTGTGTTCATTATCACCACCATCTGGCCAGTGTTGTATTCATTACACCACCATCTAGCCAGTGTTGTGTTCATTACCACCACCATCCTGGCCAGTGTTGTGTTCATTACCACCACCATCCTGGCCAGTGTTGTGTTCATTACCACCACCATCCTGGCCAGTGTTGTGTTCATTACCACCACCATCCTGGCCAGTGTTGTGTTCATTACCACCACCATCCTGGCCAGTGTTGTGTTCATTACCACCACCATCCTGGCCAGTGTTGTGTTCATTACCACCACCATCCTGGCCAGTGTTGTGTTCATTACCACCACCATCCTGGCCAGTGTTGTTTATCTTACTTCGTCATCTCCTGTAGAGGTGAGAGCGTTTCTTAACCTAATACTTTACCCTATAAACATACTCGTCCACATCGACTTATATGAACCACCTGACGTGTTTACAACGATGGAAGGTCAACTACCGTGAAGAGCCGCCTCTCACCCGGATTGATGTGTTGTTCAAGTTAGTCAATAAACTCGATGACTCCGTAATTGTGTGACAAAATAAACAAAAATGCATCCAATATTGTGTGATGTGGCTGTGGGTGACTAAATATTGACTCCAGCTAAAACTGAAGGTGAATTAAAGTTAGTGTCTTTGGTCGGCACTTGTGAGAGGTGCACATTATTTACTTATTACCATCCAACACTGGTTCATCACACTCACCCGGGTAGTTAAGTCACATAACAGGGCGGGACAGTGTTGCGGGCAAGTGACCAGGACAACCACAGTACGTCAGGCATTACCTTTATTTATTTATTTATTTATTTATTTATTTATTTACTTTATTTTATGAGAGGATCACTATTCTTGATGGAACACAAATGTTAGCAACAACATATACTGTATCTTTTTATCTGATTAAAACATGAAAAGTACTAATTTTTTCTGTAAATTTTCTGGATTCCTCGACCAGAAGTACGATATGAGTGTGTGTGTGCGCGCGTGCGTGTTTGCGTCTCCCCCCCCCCCATTGTCCGTCCGTGAATAAATTTTTGTGCTGGACGGCTCCAAGAATTGCCTTGAGACTTTCCATCAGCTGTCTAAGCCTCCCGGGGTTGACGAGGATGGTCAGGAGCTAACTCCTGCCACTAATATTACAAGATTTAAGAAGAAACACAATATAGTCTGTTGATCATGGAAATGTCACACTCAGCCCCGCCCACCAATATGACGTATGGTTTTGTGATTGGATGATGTGGCAGTATTCTCTGTGGAAGCAAATATTTTTCAATCTACAGCACTTGATTAACTTTGTTTTCTAGCTGGCCAATCACAAGCAAGGCGAGATAAAGAGGGCGGGGTTATTTGACATTTACATAATGAACAGGCCATACAGTAGTTATTGATGAAAATGTGTATGACAAATTAATTTTGATTTGTCAATACATAATATTATCATATATTGTTTTTTTATTTTTCTCCAGAGAGCGTTTTACTATCTGGGGGCAAGAGACAGGCAGTTGGAATTAAAATATTTAGTCACTTAATAACTACGTAAAGCAAAAGAGCTTCATTTACTGCTTTAACAAAAATATTTGGTTATTTGATGTTTATTAGAAAAATTTCGTTGGAAAGGTATTTTTTGACGGATTTTTTTGTTTATGCATGGAAAATAATCCAGATACAACCAACACAGGATGATTAAACTCACCAAGAATGACTATATAAACTATGAAAACAAACACTGTATTTTATATACCAGCAAAGCCAGAATTACAGCGGAAACTCATCAAAGTCCAAGTTAATATGTAACGTTCAGTTCTGGCCACTAGTTCCAGGGAGCCCATGGCCATTCAAATCATCGTTCAGGTATAGTAATTAACAGCAAGAGAAGCGTCATTCAGCAGACACTGAGGGGTGGATCTGGTGCATTCAGTGATATTAAAGTTAAAGCCGTGTAACAGTACGGGCGGTCGCTTGAGAGTTGGTGGTCACGACACTCGGGACAACACCGCTGTCAGTAGAGTTGAAGGTTGAAACATTGGCAACAACACATTCTCAATAACTTGCTCCTCACATTCTCAATAACTTGCTTCTCACATTTTCAATAATTTGTTTCTCACATTCTCATTAACTTGCTTCTCACATTTTCAATAATTTGTTTCTCACATTCTCAATAACTTGCTTCTCACATTTTCAATAATTTGTTTCTCACATTCTCAATATTTTGCTTCTCACATTTTCAATAACTTGCTTCTCACATTTTCAATAATTTGTTTCTCACATTCTCAATTATTTGCTTCTCACATTCTCAATAATTGACTTTCCAATAACTTGTTCTTTTTGTGAAGCAGCTGAAGAAAAAAAAAACATTTGGACATTAATATACTGTATACACAACCTTCCCTTCTATAGCGTTCTGGACGGTATCACTGGTAAGCGACCCACCTCGATGATAACTTTGTCTCATCCCTGACATAATACCGACATGATGTGATCCATATTACCGAGTGTCATGTCAACGGGGCAAGTGGTGAGGATGGTGAAGTCTGCCTTATTTATAGGGTGATCGGATTTTTTTTTTTACGGGGATTAGCCCCCCCCCCGGGCACAGGTCACTGACCCACATCGGGGCCTGGGGGACGAAATGCACACACACAATAATAATACACACACATAATAATAATAATCAATAAAGAAATAAAAAATAAAATAAAAAATAAAAAAATAAAATAAAAAATAAAAAACGTAAATAAAATAATAATGATGATAATAATGATGATAATAATAATAATAATAATAATAATAATAATAATAATAATAATAGTTATAATAAAGAACCATAAAGAAAAAAAGATAAAGAGTGAGAAACAATATATGGATGTTGTGTTGTCAAAGTGAGAGAAACAATTGAGACCCTGCAATTGTGTGTAAATTAGGCAGAAAGTCAGATCATCAACCTGGGACTTGGTCACAATTTTCGTGGTGCCATATGGCAGCAGGGTCTACCCTTGGACAATACATTATGCTTCCAATATCTTCTCAGGCGGTAGTACCTCCCTGTTTGGTAGCTGCCTAGTTACCTACTACCTGTGTGGCTATGGTCTCTGAGTGCTGAATAAGGCAGACCACCATCCTCACCATTTGCCCAGACGACAGGACAGCAGAGTAGCTCCTCACCCACCGAGTACAGCCAGTACTTGGTACTCACAACTACTTCGCTACATTACTTTGTTTATAACGGGTATGTTTTGTTCTTGCTTGTTGTAACATACGTGTTTATCTTTGTCATTTACCTGTAGGATCGAAGCTTTTGGTTAATTTGAGTGTTTTTGTTGTGTATGGTGTAATTGAAGTAAAGATTAATTTATACTCGATGGTTTGTTGTTCAGTGTAGTTTTCTCTCAATTTGCTTAGTGATTTAAGTATCTTATTCTATTCGTCATACTGATTTTTTCGACGCTATTGTATTCATTTTTTTTTTTAAGTCTGTTGATGACAAGAGATTTGCCGAAACGTTAACCAATAAATGTTGCTGTTTGTCCACAAGTTGGTGCTGTTATTCTCGTTCGTCAACGCTTCCCCCGAGGAGGAGGAGAGACGTGTGGCTGTCCTGTTGTTGTGAGAATGGCCAAGCCATAGTCCTCACTCTGACCATTACTTGGCTTTATTATACAATGAATATTGTCATTTCATGTATCGAGACATACCAGAAGTCCTTCCTCTCTCTCTCTCTCTCTCCTGAGAGAGGACTTCTAGTAGCCATCTCAGTACATATTACAGTGACACTACAGCCATACATCTCTCCTCTGCCTTTACCTATTAATTCTCTGTTGAGATCCTTTGAGACGAGTAACTCCCTGGGAGTCAAACTTAACAAACTAAAAGTTTTACTGCGGGAAAGACTTTATGGTAAGAAAAGACTTAGGCTTATCATATATCTCATCATCTTCCTTTTGCTGGTAATCCTCTCACCCCTCCAAAGTCTCGTCCGCCTGAGGCTCACAATTCTCTTTGGAGGATCACATTCGTCTCTCAGGAACAAACTAATTCACTATTTCTCCAGCTCTTGTACCACTGTACACTTACGATAAAAATACATTTATGAAGGCAGAGATTATTGGACTTTCAGCCTTTAGAAAAAGGCCTGAAATGTTTCTATATCAAAAGCTTTACCTTTTCCAGGTGACAATGTAACAACATGACAACCTATATATCTTGGGTTTACTTATCAATAAATTATTAAGCTCACATGTCAAAATTCCTTGGTTTCCCCAAAAACAGAAATTACAAAAGTCAAGAAGAACTCTTCAGATTAGAGAAGGAGAGAAGGACACGTCCATGTTCCTTATGGACACAGACTGGCACATTCCAACCGCATGTTGCGTCAGTCTACACTAGAGGTTCTTGTTCTGTTGAGTCGAACATCAGACCTTTAATATCAGGACTTTATCTTTCGGTCTAGACATACTCTAAAAGTGTTTATATAACTGGTTAGTCTTAACAGAACTCATTGATAACCTGGGCTTACCAAGGCTGGTAGTACGGTACGGTACGGAATATTTTTCCGTACTCCGTACCTGGCTAAAATGCCGTACCGTAATTTCGAATCTAGGTAAATTTCTCGAAATCAATTGCTCGACAGTAAATTGCTCGAAATCAATTATTTAACGGTTGAATACTGTAGCAGTTCGAAGCTCGAAGCAACAACAAAAATAATAAAAATGTACCCGTTCTTATTTTAAACTATGACGAAACAAACAATGTAGAAGAATATTTAAGAACTGTTGTATAATAGAAATGTACCCGTTCTTAATTCTAACTGTTCAATTAACAATAATAAAGTTGTATTTTTTATCTTATTTTTGGATATTCTTCATTAAACCACTATTTTCAAGCAATCTGCCTTTCGAGCAATTGATCGTTCGAGATATTATTTTTCGCGCAATTGATTTCGAGCAATTTACTGTCGAGCAATTGATTTCGAGAAATTTTCCGGATACCGTAATTTCGTACCGTACCCCCAATTATTTTTCCGTACCGTACAGTACGGAAAAAATACCGTACCGTAATTCCGTGCTTTTATCGTACGATCGGCAAAATATATTTACATCAAAATAATTCTCTATTTGTGAACAATTTATTAGAGTACATGTGTGGATTTGAAAAGGAACATTTACGAAGTGACTATAGATGTAAATGTGCCCACATAATATTGTTGCCTTATTACGGAATTTTATTTCTTAGTCTACCTCATTTACAATGAAGAAAAAATATGTGTCATCTTACCAATAAGGTGCAATATTAGATAAAGTGCCCCTGCCTGCCTCGGACGACTGCTCCCGACAACGACAATGGCAGGAGTGACTGTGGAGAGTTGGAGACACTACTCTCAAGTTATACGTGAATAGTTCGCGTGACGCAACGTGATCAGTACTGACAGTACCAGACTACCAGCTGGCGGACGGTACTGATCACGTAAGTTCACTCACTGAAGCCACCGACGCATTAACCCTTTGAAGATCGATGACACATTCCTTTTCTCTTTTCTGACTATTATTAGATGATTTTATTCAACTTTAGGAAGGGTATATGAAAGGCAATAGACAGATGGCTAATTCAGCTAGTCTATACTGTTCATTCCCATAAATCCTTCCTAAGCTGCATAAAAGTGTCTAATGATAGCCAGATAAAACTGTCAAAATGC
>NW_024756558.1:0-35941 GCF_018991925.1 Homarus americanus | reverse complement strand
GGGTGTCAGGTTGTGCCTGGGAGTGTCGGAGGCGGACCTGGGGAGTGTCAGAGGTGTGTACCTGGGAGTATCAGAGGTGTGCCTGGGTGTCAGAGGTGTACCAGGGAGTGTCAGAGGAATACCTAGGAGTGTCAGAGGTGTGCCTAGTGTCAGGTTGTAGCTGGGAGTGTCGGAGGCGGACCGGGAGTGTGCAGAGGTGTGCCTGGGGAGTATCAGGTATGCCTGGAGGTGTCAGAGGAGTGCCTGGGAATGTCAGAGATATGCCAGGGTGTCAGTGAAGTACCTGGAAGTCTCAAGGTGTACCTCGGACTGTGGGTGTACCTGGGAATATCGGAGGAGTGTGCCAGGAGTGTTGGGGTGTGCCTGGGGAGTGTCAGAGGTGTGCCTGGGGAGTGTCAGAGGTGTGCCTGGGGTGTCAGTGCCTGGGAAGTGTGAGGGTGTGCCTGGGGTGTCTGGGATGTGCCTGGGAGTGTCTGAGATGTGCCTGGGGTGTCAGGGAGAACCAAGGTGAAGAGGTGTGCCTGGGAGTGTCAGAGGTGGCAGGGGTGTCTGGTGTGCCTGGGAGTGTCAGAGGTGTGCCAGGGGTGTCAGAGGAATGCCTAGGAGTGTCAGAGATTTAACTGGGAGTGTCAGAGGTGTGCCTAGGAGTATCGGAGGTTTGCCTGGGAGTGTCGGGTTGTACCTGGGGTGTCGGAGGCGGACCTGGGAGTGTCAGAGGTGTGCCTGGGGAGTATCAGAGGTGTGCCTGGGAGTGTCAGAGGTGTACCAGAGAGTCATAGGAATACCTGAGGTGTCAGAGGTGTGCCTGGGGTGTCGGGGTGTGCCTAGGGTATCGGAGGTTTACCTGGGGTGTCTGGGTGTGCCTGGGGTGTCTGGGATGTGCACCAGGGGTGTCAGGGAGAACCAAGGAGTGAAAGAGGTGTGCCTGGGGTGTCAGAGGTGTGTGCCAGGGGTGTCTGAGGTGTGCCTGGGGTGTCAGAGGTGTGCCAGGGGTGTCAAGGGAATTCCTAGGAGTGTCAGAATTTGGCTGGGAGTGTCAGAGGTCCTAGGAGTATGGAGGTTTGCCTGGGAGTGTCAGGTTGTACCTGGGAGTGTCAGGCGGGCCTGGAGTGTCAGAGGTGTGCCTGGGAGTTATCAGAGGTGTACCTGGGAGTGTCAGAGGTGTGCCAGAAGTCATAGGAATACCTGAGGTGTCAGAGGTGTGCCTGGGAGTGTCAGAGGTGTACCTAGGAGTATCAAGTGTCGGAGTGTGCCTGGGGAGTGTCAGAGTGTGCCTGGGGTATCAGAGGTGTGCCTGGGATTGGTCAGAGGTGTGCCTGGGAGTGTCAGGGGGTGTGACTGGGGTGTCGGATGTGTGACTGGGGAATGTCAGGGTGTACAGGGAGTCGTGGGTACCTGGGAGTCTCATGGGTGCCTGAGAGAGTTTCGGAGGTGTGCCTGGGAATATCGGAGGTGTGCCTGGGAATATCAGTGTGCCTGGGGTGTCAGAGGTGTACCAGGGAATGTCAGTGGAGTACCTGGGGTGTCAAGGTGTGCCTGGGGAGTGTCAGAGGTGTGCCTCAGGTGTCAGGGGTGTGCACAGAGGTGTTGCCTGGGGAGTGTCGGAGGTGTGCCTGGGAGTGTGAGGTGTGCCTGGGAGTGTCTGGGGTGTGCCTGGGGGTGTCAGAGGTGTGCCTGTGGTGTCGGAGGTTACCTGGGAGTGTCAGCAGTGTGCCTGGGGTGTCTGGGGTTGACCTGGGAGTGTCAGAGGTGTGCTGGGGAGTGTCAGAGGTGTGCCTAGGAGTATCGGAGGTTTGCCTGGGAGTGTCAGGTTGTACCTGGGAGTGTCGGAGGCGCACCGAGTGTCAGGTGTGCCTGGGGTGTCGGTGGCAGTGTCAAGGGTACCAGAGAGTCATAGGAATACCTAGGAGTGTCAGAGGTGTGCCTGGGAGTGTCAGAGGTGTACCTAGGAGTATCGAGGTTTACCTGGAGTGTCGGAGGTGTACCTGGGGTGTGGGGGTGTGCCTGGGGAGTATCAGAGGTGTTCCTGGGAGTGTCAGAGTGTGCCTGGGAGTGTCAGGGTGTGGGAGTGTCGGATGTGTAACTGGGAATGTCAGAGGTGTACAAGGGGTGTCAGTGGGTACCAGGAGTCTCAAGGTGCACCTGAGGTTTCGGAGGTGTGCCTGGGAATATCGGAGTGTACAGAATATCGGAGGTGTGCCTGGGGAGTGTCAGAGGTGTACCAGGGAATGTCAGTAGAGTACCTAGGGTGTCAAGGTGTGCCTGGAAGTGTCAGAGGTGTGCCTCAGGTGTCGAGGTGTGCCTGGGGTGTCAGAGGTGTGCCTGGGGTGTCGGGTGTGCCTGGGGTGAGTGTGCCTGGGTGTCTGGGGTGTGCCTGGGAGTGTGGGGTGTGCCTGTGAGTGTCGGGTTTACCTGGGGTGTCAGCAGTGTGCCTGGGGTGTCTGGGGTGTGCCTGGGGAGTGTCAGAGGTGTGCCTGGGGTGTCAGAGGTGCACTTGGGGTGTCAGAGGTGTGCCTAGGATTATCGGGTTTACCTGGGAGTGTCGGAGTTGTACCTGGGAGTGTTGGAGGCGGACCCGGGAGTATCAGAGGTGTACCTGGGGTATCAGAGGTGTGCCTGGGGTGTCAGAGGAGTACCTGGGAATGTCAGAGATATGCCTGGGTGTGTCAGTGAGAGTGCCTGGGAGTCTCAAGGTGTGCCTCAGGTGTCGTAGGTGTGACCTGGTATCAGGTGTGCCAGGGAGTGTTAGAGGTGTGCCTGGGAGGTGTCAGAGGTGTATCTGGCAGTGTCAGAGGGTGTGCATTGGAGTGTCGGAGGTGTACCTGGGGTGTGAAAGTGTGCCTGGGAGTGTCTGGGGTGCACCTGGGGTGTCTGGGGTGCCTGGGGAGTGTCTGGGGTGCTGCAAGTGTCAGGGGTGTGCCTGGGGAGTGTCAGGGTGTGCAGGGTGTCAGTGGAGTGGGGGTGTTGGGGGTGTGCCTGGGGTGTCTGGGTGTGCCTGGGTGTGTGAGGTGTGCCTGGGGTGTCAGAAGTTGCCAGGGAGTGTCACAGGAGTGCCTGGGGTGTGAGAGTTGTGCCTGCGAGTGTCTGGGGTGTGCCTAGGGGTGTCTGGGTGTGCCTGGGAATGTCAGGGAAAACCAGGGTGAAGAGAGGTGTGCCTGGGGATTGTCAGAGGTGTTCCAGGGAGTGTCTGAGGGTGTACCTGGGACTGTCAGAGTGCAGGGGTGTCAGAGGAATACCTAGGAGTGTCAAGGTGCAGGGAGTGTCAGATGTGTACCTAGGGTATCGGGTTTACCTGGGAGTGTCGGAGTTGTACCTGGGCGTGTCGGAGGTGGACCCAGGGAGTGTCAGGGTGTGCCTGGGAGTATCAGAGGTGTGCCTGGGAGTGTCAGAGGGTGACCTGGGTGGTGTGCCCAGGGAGTATCGGAGGTGTGCCTGGGGTATCGGAGTTGTGCCTGTGGAGTGTCAGAGGTGTGCCTGGGAGTGTCAGAGGTGTACCTGGAGAGTCAGAGGTGTGCCTGGGAGTGTCAGGGGGTGTAACTGGGAGTGTCGGATGTGTGCCTAGGAGTATCAGGTTTGGGAGTGTCGGGTTGTGCCTGGGAGTGTCGGAGCGGACCTGGGAGTGTCAGAGGTGTACCTGGGAGTATCAGAGGTGTGCCTGGGGTGTCAGAGGTGTGCCAGGGGTCAGAGGAATACTGGAGTGTCACAGGTGTGCCTGGGAATTGTCAGAGGTGTGCCTAGGGTATCGGAGGTTTACCTGGGAGTGTCGGAGGTGTACCTGGGGTGTCAGGAGGTGTGCCTGGGAGTATCAGAGGTGTACCTGGGGAGTAACAAGTAGGGGTGTCACAGGAGTACTGGGTGTGTGAGGAGGTGTGCCTCGGAGCAGGGGGTGTGCCTGGGGTGTCTGGGGTGTGCCTGGGGTGTCAGAGGGTGTGCGTGGGGTATCAGGGGTGTGTCTGGGGAGTGTCTGGGGTGCTGGGGAGTGTCAGGGGGAGAACCAGGGGTGAGAGGTGTGCCTGGGGTGTCAGACGTGTACCAGGGGAGTGTCTGAGGTGTGCATGGTGTCAGAGGTGTGCAGGGGTGTCAGAGGAATACCTCAGGTGTCAGAGGGTGTGCCTGGGGTGTCAAGCTGTACTAGTATCGGAGGTTTACCTGGGAGTGTCAGGTTTGTACTGAGAGTGTCGGAGGCGGACCTGGGGTGTCGGAGGTGTGCCTGGGGTGTCACAGGAGTGCCTGGGAGTGTCAGAGGTGTGCCTGGCAGTGTCAGAGGTGTGCCTGGGGTGTCAGAGGTGTGCTTGCAGGTGTGAAGTGTGCCTGGGGTGTCAGGTGTGCCTGGGAGTCAGAGGTGTGCCTGGGAGTGTCGGAGGTTTACCTGGGAGTGTCAGGTTGTACCTGGGAGTGTCAGGCGGACCTGGAGTGTCAGAGGTGTGCCGGTATCAGAGGTGCTGGGGTGTCAGAGTGTGCCAGGGTGTCAGAGGAATGCCTAGGAGTGTCAGAGGTGTTCTGGGGTGTCAGGAGGTGTGCCTAGGGTATCGGAGGTTTACCTGGGGTGTCAGGGATGTAACTGGGGAGTGTCAGGAGGTGTAACTAGGAATGTCAGGAGGTGTATTTGGGGGTGTTGGACGTGTGCCTGGGAGTGTCAGGGTGTGCCAGGGAATGTCAGTGGAGTACCTGAGTGTCAGGGGTGTACCTGGGGAGTGTCAGGTGTACATGGGTGTCAGGGAGGTGTGCCTGGCAGTGATGGCAGTGCACCGGAGTGTCAGAGGTGTACCTGGGTGTCAGAGGTGTGCCTGGGAGTGTCGGAGGTGTGCCTGGTGTGAGAGGTGTACCTGGGGAGTGTCAGGGGTGTGCCTGGGGAATGTCAGGGTGTGCCTGGGGTGTCGGAGGTGTGCCTGGGGTGTAAGTGTGCAAGTGTCGGAGGTGTACCTGGGGAGTGTCAGAGGGTGTTGGGGTGTCAGAGGTGTGCCTGGGAGTGTCAGCAATGTGCCTGGGAGTGTCTGGTGCTGGGAGTGTCAGAGGTGTGCGCGAGTGTCAGAGGTGCAGGGGTGTCAGTGGTGCACCTTGGAGTGTCTGGTGTGCCTGGGTGCCATGAGGTGTGCCTGGCAGTGTCTGGGGTGTGCCTGGCGGTGTCTGGGGTGTGCCTGTGATGGCGGTGTGCCTGGGTAGTGTCGGCGGTGTGCCTGGGAGTGTTAGAGGTGTTTGGGGTTGACAGAGGTACTGAGACGTCAGAGGTGTGCCTGGGGAGTGTCAGAGGGTGCCTGGGAGTGTGGAGGGTGTGCAGGGGTGTCAGAGGTGTGCCTGGGAGTATCAGAGGTGTGCCTGAGTGTCAGAGAGTACCTGGGGAGTGTCAGAGGTGTGTTGGGGTGTTGGACGTGTGCCTGGGAGTGTCAGAGGTGTACCAGGGGATGTCAGTGGAGTGCCTGGGAGTGTCAGGGGTGTGCTGGGGTGTCGGAGGTGTACATGGAGTGTCAAGGTGTACCTGGGAGTGTCAGCGGTGTGCCTGGGAGTGTCAGAGGTGTGCCTGGGGTGTCAGAGGTGTGCCTGGGGTGTCTGAGGGTGTGCCTGGGGAGTGTCTGGTGTGCCTGGGGAGTATCAGAGAAGTACCAGGGAGTGTCACAGGGAGTGCCTGGGGTGTCAGAGGTGTGCCTGGGAGTGTGAGAGTGTGCCTGGGGTGTCAGGGGTGTGCCTGGGGAGTGTCTGAGGTGTGCCTGGGGAGTGTCGGAGGTGTGCCTGGGAGTGTCAGGGGGGAGAACCAGGGAGTGAAAGGGTGTGCCTGGGGAGTGTCAGGGGTGGCCAGGAGTGTCTGAGGTGTGCCTGGGGTGTCAAGGTGTACCAGGGGAGTGTCAGAGGTGTGCCTGGGAGTGTCAGAGGTGTGCCTGGGGGTGTCAGAGGTGTGCCTGGGGTATCGGAGGTTTACCTGGGAGTGTCGGAGTTGTGCCTGGGGAGTGTCAGGTTGTGCCTGGGAGTGTCAGAGGTGTACCTGGGGTGTCAGGGTGTGCCTGGGAATTATCAGGTGTGCCTGGGGGTGTCAGAGGTGTGCCTGGGAATGTCAGAGGTGTGCCTGGGAGTGTCAGTGGTACCTGGGATTCTCAAGGAACCGTGGGAGTGTCAGAGGTGTGCCTGGGAATGTCGGAGGTGTGCCTGGGAGTGTCGGAGGTGTGCCTGGGTGTCAGAGGTGTACAGAGTATCAGAGAGTGTGGGGTGTGCTTGGGAGGTGTCAGAGGTGTACTGGGGTGTCAGAGGTGTGCATGGGAGTGTCAGGAGTGTGTATCAGGGGATGTCAGTGGTGTGCCTGGGAGTGTCACGGTGCAGTGTCAGAGGTGTATCAGGGGAGTGACAGAGGAGTGCCTGGGGGTGTCAGGGTGTACCTGGGAGTGTGGAGGTGTGCCTGGGGAGTGTCAGAGGTGTGCCTGGGAGTGTCAGGGTGTGCCTGGGAGTGTCAGAGATGTACCCAAGTGTCAGAGGTGTATCTGGGAGTGTCGGAGGTGTGCCTGGGAGTGTCAGAGGTGTGCAGGGAATGTCAGTGAGTACCTGGGGTGTCAGAGGTGCCTGGGGAGTGTGAGGTGTGCTGGGAGTGTCAGGCGTACCTGGGGAGTGTCAGGGTGTACCTGGTGTCAGGTTGTGCCTGGGAGTGTCAGAGGTGTGCTTGGGAGTGTATACTTGGGAGGGTCAGAGGTGTGCCTGGGGAGTGTCATCAGTGTACCTGGGAGTGTCAGCGGTGTGCCTGGGAGTGTCAGCGGTGTGCCTGGGAGTGTCAGAGGTGTACCTAGGGTATCGGAGGTTTACCTGGGAGTGTCAGGAGTTGTACCTGGGAGTGTGTCAGGTTGTGCCTGGGGAGTGTCGGAGGCGGACCAGGGGAGTGTCAAGGTGTGCCTGGGGAGTATCAGAGGTGTGCCTGGGGGAGTGTCAGAGGTGTGCCTGGGAATGTCAGAGGTGGTATGCCAGGGGAGTGTCAGTGAAGTACCTGGGATTCTCAAGGTGCCTGGGAGTATCAGAGGTGTGCCTGGATATCGGAGGTGTACCTGGGAATATTGGAGGTGTGCCTGGGAGTGTCAGGAGGTGTGCCTGGGAGTGTCAGAGGTGTGCCTGGGGAGTGTCAGAGGGTACCTGGGGTGTCAGAGGTGTGCCTGGGGAGTGTCAGTGGAGTGCCTGGGAGTCTCAAAGGTGTGCCTGGGAATATCAAGGTGTGCCTGGGAATATCGGAGGTGTGCCTGGGAATATCGGAGGTGTGCCTGGGGTGTCGAGGTGTGCCTGGAAGTGTCAGGAGGTGTGCCTGGGAGTGTCAGAGGGGTACCTGGGATTGTCAGAGGTGTGCCTGGGTGTCAGAGGTGTGCCTGGGGGTGTCAGAGATGTGCCTGGGAGTGTTGGGGTGTGTCTGGGAGTGTCGGACGTGTGCCAGTGTCAGAGGTGTGTCAGGGAATGTCAGTGGAGTGGCAGGTGTCCTTGGTGCGCAAGTGTTGGGGAGGTGTATCAGGGTGGAGTGGAGTGCCTAGGATGTCAGGAGGTGTGCGTGGGAGTGTCAGAGATGTGCCAGTGTTAGGGTGTATCTGGGAGTGTCGGACGTGTTCCTGGGAGTGTCAGAGGTGTATCAGGAATGTCAGTGGAGTGCTTGGGGAGTGTCACGGTGCACCTGGGGAGTGTTAGAGTGTATCAGGGAGTGACAGAGGTACTAGAGTGTCAGAGGTGTGCGTGGGGAGTGTCAGATGTGCCTGGGGTGTCAGAGGGGTGTGCCTGGGGAGTGTCAGAGGTGTGCCTGGGAGTGTCAGAGATGTGCCCTGGAGTGTCAGGGTGTATCTGGGAGTGTCGGACGTGTGCGTGGAGTGTCAGAGGTGTGCAGGGAATGTCAGTGGAGTGCCGGGGTGTAGAGTGTGAGAGGTGTTTCTGGGAGTGTCAAGGCGTGCCTGGGGTGTCAGAGGTGTGCCTGGGGTTGTCAGGTTGTGCCTGGGGTGTCAGAGGTGTGCCAGGAATGTCAGAGGTGTGCTGGGGAGGGTCAGTGTGCCTGGGAGTATCTGTGTGTCCTGGGTGTCAGCGGTGTACCTGGGGTGTCAGCGGTGTGCCTGGGAGTGTCAGAGGTGTGCCTAGGGTATCAGAGGTTACCTGGGAGTGTCAGAGTTGTACCTGGGAGTGTCAGGTTGTGCCTGGGGTTGTCAAGGCGGACCTGGGGTGTCAGAGGTGTGCCTGGGAGTATCAGAGTGTGCCTGAGTGTCAGAGGTGTTCTGGGGAATGTCAGAGGTATGCCAGGGTGTCAGTGGAAGTGCATGGATTCTCAAGAGTGTGCCTGGGAATTATCAGAGGTGTGCCTGGGATATCAGGTGTACCTGGGAATATTGGAGGTGTGCCTGGGGTGTCAGAGGTGTGTCTGGGAGTCTCAGAGGGTGAACCAGGGAGTGTCAGAGGGTACCTGGGGTGTCAGGGGTGTGCAGGGAGTGTCAGTGGATTGCACGGAGTCTCAAGGTGTGCCTGGGAATATCAAGGTGTGCCTGGAATATCAGAGGTGTGCCTGGGAATATCGGAGGTGTGCCTGGGAGTGTCAGAGGTGTGCCTGGAAGTGTCGAGGTGTGCCTGAGTGTCACAGAGTACCTGGGATTGTCAAGTGTGGCTGCAGTGTCAGAGGTGTGCCAAGTGTAGAGATGTACCTGGAGTGTTGGGGTGTGTCTGGGTCGGACGTGTGCCAGAGTGTCAGAGGTGTATCAGGGAATGTCAGTGGGCACTTGAGTGTCACGGTGCCTGGGAGTGTTAGAGTGTATCAGGGGTGACAGAGGTACCTGGGGTGTCAGAGGTGTGTGCGTGGGTGTCAGAGGTGTGCATGGGAGTGTCAGAGGGTGCAGGGGATGTCAGAGGTGTGCCTGGGAGTGTCAGGGTGTGCCTGGGGTGTCAGAGGTGTGCTGGGGTGTCAGAGGTGTGCTTGGGAGGGTCAGAGGTGTGCCTGGGGAGTGTCATCGGTGTGCCTGGCGTGTCAGCAGTGCTGGTAGTGTCAGCGGTGTGCCTGGGAGTGTCAGCAGTGTGCCAGTGTTAGAGGTGTCAGGGGGTGACAGAGGAGTGCCTAGGAGTGTCAGGGTGTGCCTGGTGTGTGAAGTGTGCCAGGGGTGTCTGGGGTGTGCCTGGGGAGTGTCAGAGGTGTGCGTGGGGAGTGTCAGGGGTGTGCCAGAGGTGTCAGTGGGTGCCTGGGAGTGTCAGAGGTGTGCCTGGGGAGTGTCAGAGGTGTGCTTGGGAGTGTCAGAGGGTGTCTGGGGAGTGTCGGACGTGTGCCTGGGAGTGTCAGAGGTGTGCAGGGAATGTCAGATGTGTAGAGTGTCTGCAGTGTGCCTGGGGAGTGTCAGAGGTGTGCCTGGGGAGTGTCTGGTGTGCCTGGGAGTGTCAGGGGTGTGCCTGGGGTGTCAGAGGGAACCAGGGAGTGTCAGAGGGAATGCCTGGGGTGTCAGAGTGTTCCTGGAGTGTCAGAGTGTGCATGGATGTCAGAGTGTAACAGGTGTCAGTGGAGGTGCCTGGGAGTCTCAAGGGTGCCTGGGGTATCAGGAGGTGTATATCAGGTGTGCCTGGGAATATCAGTGCACAGGGAGTGTCAGAGGTGTGCCTGGGATTCTCAGAGGTGAACCAGGGAGTGTCAGGTGCCTGGGGTGTCGGAGGTGTACCTGGGAGTGTCACAGGAGTGCCTGGGATTGTCAGAGGTGTGCCTGGAGTGTCAGAGGTGTACCAGGGAATGTCAGTGGAGTACATGGGGAGTGTCAGAGGTGTGCCTGGGGTGTCAGAGGTGTGCCTGGGGTGTCGGAGGTGTGCCTGGGAGTGTGAAGTGTTCCTGGGAGTGTCGGAGGTGTACCTGGCACTGTGAGGTGTACCTGGGAGTGTCAGAGGTGTACCAGGGAATGTCAGTGGAGTACCTGGGAGTGTCAGCAGTGTGCCTGGAGTGTGAGGTGTACCTGGGGTATCAAGGTGTACCTGGGGTGTAGAGGTGTGCCTGGGGAGTGTCAGGAGTTGTGCCTGGGGTGTCAGATGTGTGCCTGGGGTGTCAGGCGGTGTATCTGGGAGTGTCGGAGGTGTACCTGGGAGTGTGAGAAGTGTGCGTGGGAGTGTCGGGAGGTATGCCTGGGGAGTGTCGGAGGTGTGCCTATGGTGTCAGAGGTGTGCTTAGGAGTGTCAGGGTGTACCTAAGGTGTGAGCGGTGTGCCAGGGGGTGTCTGAGGTGTGCCTGGAGTGTCAGAGGTGTGCCTAGGGTGTCTGAGGTGTGCCTGGGGTGTCTGAGGTGTGCCTGGCAGTGTCTGAGGTGTACCTGGCAGTGTCTGGGTGTACCTGGTGTCTGAGGTGTGACTGGCAGTGTCAGCGGTGTGCCTGGGAGTGTCAGCGGTGCACCTGGGAGTGTTAGAGGAGTATCAGGGAGTGACAGAGGAGTACCTAGGAGTGTCAGAGGTGTACCTGGGGAGTGTCAGGTGTGCCTGGGGTGTCTGGGGTGTGCCTGGGGTGTTAGAGGTGTGCTTGGGGAGTGTCAGAGGTGTGCCAGGTGTCTGGGTGTGCCTGGGTGTCATCGGTGTGCCTGGCAGTGTCAGCAGTGTGCCTGGGATTGTCAGGGGTGTACCTGCAGTGTCAGAGGTGTACCTTGGGTGTCAGAGGTGTGCCTGGGGAGTGTCAGGGTGTGCCTTGGATTGTGAAAGGTGTGCCTGGGGAATGTCAGAGGTGTGCCTGGGAGTGTCAGAGGTGTGCCTTGGGGTGTCAGGGTGTGCCTGGGAGAGTCAGAGGTGTGCCTGGGAGTGTCGGAGGTGTGCCTGGGGTGTGAAGTGTGCCTGGGGTGTCAAGGTGTGCCTGGGGTGTCGGAGGTGTGCCTGGCAGTGTCAGCGGTGTGCCTGGAGTGTCAGAGGTGTACCAGGGACTGTCAGGTGGAGTACCTGGGAGTGTCAAGGGTGCCTGGGGAGTATTAGAGGTGTGCCTGGGAATATCGGAGGTGTGCCTCGTCATATTGGTGTGCATGGGAGTGTCGGAGGTGTGCCTGGGAGTCTCAGAGGGTGAACGAGGGAGTGTCAGAGGTACCTGGGGTGTCAGGGTGTACCAGGGAGTGTCAGTGGAGTGCCTGGGAGTCTCAAGGTGTGCCTGGGAGTATCAGAGGTGTCTGGGAATATCGGAGGTGTACCTGGGAATATCGGAGGTGTGCCTGGGGTGTCAGAGGTGTGCCTGGGGAGTGTCAGGGTGTGCCTTGGGTGTGAGAGGTGTGCCTGGGGAATGTCAGAGGTGTGCCTGGGGATGTCAGAGGTGTGCCTGGGGTGTGAGAAGTGTGCCTGGGGTGTCGGAGGTGTGCCTGGGGTGTCGGAGGTGTGACTGGCAGTGTCAGTGGTGTGCAGGAGGTGTCAGAGGTGTGCCAGGGACTGTCAGTGGAGTATGGGAGTGTCAGGTGTGCCTGAAGTGTCAGAGGTGTGCCTGGGAGTGTCAGAGGTGTGCCTGGGAGGTCAGGGTGTGCCTGGGGTGTCAGGTGTATCTGGGGAGTGTGAGAGGTGTGCTGGGGTGTCTGGGGTGTGCCTGGAGTGTCAGAGGTGTGCCTGGGAGTGTCGGAGGTGTGCCTGGGAGTGTCAGAGGTGTGCCTGTGATTGTCGGAGGTGTGCCTGGAGTGTGAGGTGTGCCTGGGAGTGTCGGAGGTGTGCCTGGGCGTGTCGGGTGTGCCTGGGGTCTCAGGGGTGAACGAGGGAGTGTCAGAGGAGTGCCTGGGGTGTCAGAGGGTGTGCAGGGGAGTGTCAGTGGAGTACCTAGGGTCTCAAGGTGTGCCTGGGGTATCAGGGTGTACCTGGGAATATCGGAGGTGTACCTGCGAATATCAGAGGTGTACCTGGGGTGTCAGAGGTGTGCCTGGGGTGTCGGAGGTGTGCCTGGGAGTGTCACAGGAGCACAGTTGTCAGGGGTGTACCTTGGGTGTCAGAGGTGTGCCTGGGGTGTGAGGTGTGCACCTGGGTGTGAGAGGTGTGCCTGGGATGTCAGAGGTGTGCCTGGGAGTGTCAGAGGTGTGCCTGGGGAGTGTGAGAGTGTGCCTGGGGAGTGTCGGAGGTGTGCCGGGGTGTCAGGTGTGACTGGCAGTGTCAGTGGTGTGCCTTGGAGTGTCAGGGTGTGCAGGGACTGTCAGTGGAGTGCTTGGGGAGTGTCAAGGTGTTGGAGTGTCAGAGGTGTGCAGTGTCAGAGGTGTGCCTTGGAGAGTCAGGGGTGCCTGGGGAGTGTCGGAGGTGTGCCTGGGGGTGTGAGAGGTGTGCCTGGGGTGTGGGGTGTGCCCTGGGTGTCAGAGGTGCCTGGGGAGTGTCGGAGGTGTGCCTGGGAGTGTCAGAGGTGTGCTGTGATTGTCGGAGGTGTGCCTGGGTGTGAGGGGTGTGGGAGTGTCGGAGGTGTGCCTTGGCGTGTCGGAGGTGTGCGTGGGGAGTGTGTGGGGTGTGCTTGGGGAGTGTCAGAGGTGTGCCTGGGAGTGTCAGAGGTGTGCCTGGGGTGCCATCGGTGTACCTGGCAGTGTCAGCGGTGTGCCTGGAGTGTCAGCGGTGTGCCTGGGGAGTGTGGGGAATATCAGGGTGTGACAGAGGAGTGCCTAGGAGTGTCAGAGGTGTGCCTGGGCGTGTGAGAAGTGTGCCTGGGGTGTCAGAGGTGTGCCTGGGGTGTCAGAGGTATGCCTGGGGTGTCAGAGGTGTGCCTGGGGAGTGTCAGAGGTGTGCCTGTGGTGTCAGAGGTGTGGCTTGGGTGTCAGGGGTGTACCTGGGGTGTCAGAGGTGTGCCTTGGAGTGTGAGAGGTGTGCCTGGAATGTCAGGGTGTGCCTGGGAGGTGGGGTGTGCCTTGGGGTCAGAGGTGTGCCTGGGGTGTCGGAGGTGTGCCTGGGGTGTGAGAGGTGTGCCTGGGGAGTGTCGGAGGTGTGCACCTGGGGAGTGTCGGAGGTGTGCCTGGCAGTGTCAGCGTGTACCTTGGAGTGTCAGAGGTGTACCAGGGACTGTCAGTGATGCCTGGGAGTGTCAAATGTGTACCTGGAAGTATTAGAGGTGTGCCTGGGAAAATCGGAGGTGTGCCTGGGCATATGGAGGTGTACCTGGGGTGTCAGAGGTGTGCCTGGGAGTCTCAGGGGTGTGCCTGGGGAGTGTCAGAGTGTGCCTTGGATTGTGAGGTGTACCTGGGATGTCAGAGGTGTGCCTGGGAGTGTCAGAGTGTGCCTTGGGGTGTCAGAGGTGTGCCTGGGAGAGTCAGAGGTGTGCCTGGGGTGTCGGGTGTGCCTGGGGAGTGTGAAGTGTGCCTGGGGTGTCGGGTGTGCCTGGGGTGTCGGGGGTGTCCTGGCAGTGTCAGCAGTGTGCCTTGGGTGTCAGAGGTGTGCCAGGGACTGTCAGTGGGTACCTGGGAGTGTTGAAGGTGTGCCTGGGGTATTGAGGTGTGCACAGGGGAATATCGGAGGTGTACCTGTCATGAGTGTACATGGGAGTGTCGGAGGTGTACCTGGGGTCTCAGGGTGATCGAGGGAGTGTCAGGGAGTACCTGGGAGTGTCAGGGTGTGCCAGGGGTGTCAGTGGAGTACCTGGGAGTCTCAAAGGTGTGCCTGGGAGTATCAGAGGTGTACCTGGGAATATCAGGTGTGACCAAGATATCGGAGGTGTGTTCAGCAGAGTGTCAGGTGTACCTGGGAGTGTCAGGAGGTGGCCTTGGAGTGTGAGAGGTGTGCCGGAATGTCAGAGGTGTGCCTGGGAGTGTCAGAGGTGTGCAGGAGTGTGAGAAGTGTGCCTGGGGAGTGTCAGGAGGTGTGCCTGGGAGTGTCGGAGGTGTGACTGGCAGTGTCAGTGGTGTGCCTTGGAGTCAGGGTGTACCAGGGACTGTCAGTGGTGCAGGAGTGTCAAGGTGTGCTTGGAGTGTCAGGGTGGCCTGGGGTGTCAGAGGTGTGCCTGGGAGGTCAGAGGTGTGCACAGGGTGTGTCAGGAGGTGTATCTGGGGTGTGAGAGTGTGTAGGTGTCTGGGTGTGCCTGGGAGTGTCAGGAGGTGTGCCTGGGGTGTCGGAGTGTGCCTGGGGTGTCAGGGTGCCTGTGAGTTGTCAGGTGTGCCTGGGTGTAGAGTGTGCCTGGGGTGTGGAGGTGTGCCTGGGCGTGTCGGAGGTGTGCCTGGGAGTCTCAGAGGTGAACGCGGGGGAGTGTCAGAGGGTACCTGGGAGTGTCAGAGGTGTGCCAGGGAGTGTCAGTGGAGTACCTAGGAGTCTCAAGGTGTACCTGGGGAGTATCAGAGGTGTACCTGGGAATCGGAGGTGTGCCTGCAGTATCGGAGGTGCAGAATTTGTCAGAGGTGTGCCTGGGAGTGTCGGAGGTGTACCTGGGGTGTCACAGGGGAGTGCCTGAGGTTGTCAGAGGTGTGCCTTGGAGTGTCAGAGGTGTGCCTGGGGTGTCAGAGGTGTGCCTTGGGTGTGGGGGTGTGCCTGGGAATGTCAGAGGTGTGCCTGGGGTGTCAGAGGGTGTGCCTGGGGAGTGTGGAGAAGTGTGCCTGGGAGTGTCGGAGGTGTGCCTGGGAGTGTCGGAGGTGTGACTGGCAGTGTCAGTGGTGTGCCTTGGTGTCAGAGGTGTGCCAGGGACTGTCAGTGGAGTGCTTCGGGAGTGTCAAGGTGTGCCTGGAAGTGTCAGAGGTGTACCTGGGGAGTGTCAGAGGTGTGCCTGGGGAGAATTGTGCCAGAGGTGTCAGTGTGCATTGAGGTGTGAAGTTGTCTGAGTTGACATAGATTGTCAGGAGTGTTGAGAGTTGGCCAGTTGGTAGCATAGGTGTCAGGTGTGCCTGGGGGTTGTCAGTGTGCATAGATTTGAGAGTGTGCCAGAGTGTCAGGAGTGTGCCCAGGTGTCAGGAGGTGTGCGTGGGAGTGTTGGGGTGTGCCTGGGGTGTCAGAGGTTGCTTGGGGAGTGTCAGGGGTGCACCAGGGTGCATGGAATGTGCCTGGGGTGTCAGGGTGTGCCTGGGGTGTCAGCGGTGTGCCTGGGGAGTGTTAGAGGAATATCAGGGGTATTGAGAGGTACCTGGGAGTGTCAGAGGTGTGCCTGGGCGTGTGAGGTGTGCCTGGTGTCTGCAGTGTGCCTGTCAGACGTGTGCCTGGGGAGTGTCAGAGTGTACCAGGGAATGTCAGTGGGTACCTGAGTGTCTAGAGGTGTGCCTGGGGTGTCAGGTATACCTGGGGTGTCAGGGTGTGCCTGGGGTGTCAGAGGTGTGCCTGTGAGTGTCAGGGTGTGCCTTGGGTGTCAGAGGTGTACCTGGGGTGTCAGAGGGTGTGCCTTGGGTGTGAGAGGTGTGCCTGGGGAATGTCAGAGGTGTGCCTAGGAGAGTCAGAGGTGTGCCTTGGGGTTGTCAGAGGTGTGCCTGGGGTGTCGGAGGTGTGCCTGGGGTGTGAAGTGTGCCTGGGGAGTCTCGGGAGGTGTGCCTGGGGTGTCGGAGGTGCCTGGCAGTGTCAGCCGTGTACCTGGGAGTGTCAGAGGTGTACCAGGACTGTCAGTGGGTGCCTGGGAGTGTCAAATGTGTACCTGGAGTATTGGGGATGTGCGGAAAATCGGAGGTGTACCTGGGCATTTGGAGGTGTGCCTGGGAGTGTCAGAGGTGTGCCTGGAGTCTCAGAGGTGTGCCTGGAGTGTCAGAGGTGTGCCTGGGTTGTGTAAGGTTGCAGAGTGTCAGGAGGTGTACCTGGGGAGTGTCAGAGGTGTGCCTGGGGTGTCAGAGGTGTGTACCTGGGAGTCAGAGGTGTGTACCTGGGAGTGTCAGTGTGCCTGGGGTGTGAGAGTGTGCCTGGGGTGTCAGGAGGTGTGCCTGGGGTGTCAGGTGTGCCTAGTGGTGTCAGAGGTGTGCCTTGGGTGTCAGAGGTGTGCCAGGGAGTGTCAGTGGGTACCTGGGAGTGTCGAAGGTTGTGCCTGGGGTGTCAGGGTGTACCTGGAATATCGGAGGTGTACCTGGTCATGACAGGTGTACATGGGAGTGTCGGAGGTGTACCTGGGAGTCTCAGAGGTGAGCCAGGGGTGTCAGAGAGTGCCTGCAGAGTTGTCCAGGGTGTGCCTGGGAGTGTCAGTGGTGCCTGGGAGTCTCTCAAAGGTGTGCCTGGGGAGTGTCAGAGGTGTGCCTGCAGAATATGTCGGAGGTGTACCTGGGATATCGGAGGTGTGCGCAGGTGTTCAGAGGTGTGCCTGGGGTGTCGAGGTGTGCAGGTGTGAGGTGTGCCTGGGATGTCAGAGTGCCTGGGGTGTGGTGTGCCTGGGGTGTGTGCCTGGGGTGTGGAGGTGTGCCTGGGGTGTCAGGTGTGGTGTCAGTGGTGTGCAGGTGTCAGGGGTGTGCAGGGGAGTGTCAGTGGAGTGCTTGGGGAGTGTCAAGGTGTGTGTCAGAGGTGTGCCTGGGGTGTCAGGGTGTGCCGCAAGTCAGAGGTGTGCCACCAAGTGTCGGAGGTGTGCCTGGGAGTGTGAAATGTGCCTGGAGATTGTGGGGTGTACCCTGGTGTCAGAGGTGTGCCTGGGGAGTCGGAGGTGTCACCGTGTCAGAGGTGTACCTGTGATTTGTCGGAGGTGTACTGTAGAGTGTGCCTGAGGTGTCAGGTGGGCGTGTCAGTGTACCTGGGAGTGTCAGAGGTGAACAGTGTCAGAGAGTACCAAGTGTCAGAGGTGTGCCAGGAGTGTCAGTGGAGTACCTGGGAGTGTCAAAGGTGTACCTGGGAGTATCAGAGGGTGTACCTGGGAATATCAGTGTACCTGGAATATCAGTGTGTGGTGTACCTGGGGTGTCGGAGTGTGCCTGGGAGTGTCTGGAGGTACCAATTGTCAGAGTGAGGTGTCAGAGGTGTACCTGGGTGTCAGAGGTGTACCTTGGAGTGTCAGAGGTGTGCCTGGGGATGTCAGGGTGTACCTGGGGTGTCAGGGGTGTACCTGGGAGTGTCAGAGTGTACCTGGGGTGTGGTGTGCCTGGGGAGTGTCGGAGGTGGGCTGGGAGTGTCAGTGGTGTGCTGGTGTCAGAGGTGTACCTGGGACTGTCAGTGGGTACTGGGAGTGTCAAGGTGTACCTGTCAGAGGTGTACCTGGAGTGTCAGAGGTGTACCTGGGAGTGTCAGAGGTGTACCTGGGAGTGTCGGAGGTGTACCTGGGAGTGTGAGAAGTGTGCCTGGAGTGTCTGGGGTGTACCCTGGGTGTCAGAGGTGTGCCTGGGGTGTCAGGTGCCTGGGGTGTCAGAGGTGTGCCTGTGATTGTCGGAGGTGTGCCTGGAGTGTAAGTGTACCTGGGGAGTGTCGGAGGTGTACCTGGGCGTGTCAGAGGTGTCACGTGGGGAGTGTTAAGTGTGCCCAGGAGTGTCAGGGTGTACTTGGGAGTGTCAGAGGTGTACCTGGGGTGCCATCGGTGTGCCTGGCAGTGTCAGCGGTGTGCCTGGGGAGTGTCAGCGGTGTGCCTGGGGTGTTGAAGAATATCAGGGGAGTGACAGAAGTGCTAGGAGTGTGTCAGAGGTGTACCTGGGCGTGTGAGGTGTGCCTGGAGTGTCTGCGGTGTGCCTGGGGAGTGTCAGACGTGTACCTGGGGAGTGTCAGAGGTGTACCAGGGAATGTCAGTGGAGTACCTGGGGTGTCAGAGGTGTACCTGGGAGTGTCAGAGGTATACCTGCTGGGAGTGTCAGAGGTGTACCTGGGAGTGTCAGAGGGTGTGCCTGTGAGTGTCAGAGGTGTGGCTTGGAGTGTCAGAGGTGTGCCTGGGAGTGTCAGAGGGTGTACTGGAGTGTGTGAGAGGTGTGCCTGGGGTGTCAGAGATGTGCCTGGGAGGTCAGGGTGTGCCTGGGGTGTCAGAGGTGTGCCTGGGAGTTGTAGGTGTGACAGGTGTGAGGTGTGCCTGGGGTGTCGGAGGTTGTGCCTGGGGTGTCAGTGGTTGCCTGGCGTGTGTGTGTACCTTGGGTGTCAGAGGTGTACCAGGACTGTCAGTGGAGTGACCTGGGAGTGTCAAGTGTGTGCCTGGGGAGTGTTAGGGGTGTACCTAGGAAATCAGTGTATGGGCATATTGGAGGTGTACCTGGGGTGTCAGAGGTGTGCCTGGGAGTCTCAGGGTGAACCAGAGTGTCAGAGGTGTACCTGGGTGTCAGGGTGTGCCAGGAGTGTCAGTGGTGTGCCTGGGGTCTCAAGGGTGTACCTGGGAGTGTCAGAGGTGTACCTGGGAATATCAGGATGTGTACCTGGGAATATCGGAGGTGTGCCTGGGGTGTCAGAGGTGTGTCCTGGGGTGTTGGAGGTGTACCTGGGTGTCACAGGGAGTACCTGGGATTGTCAGAGGTGTGCCTGTGAGGTGTCAGAGGTGTACCTTGGATGTCAGAGGTGTACTGGGGTGTCAGAGGTGTGTGAGGTGTGAGAGGGTGTACAACCAGATGTCAGAGGTGTGCCTGGGGTGTCTGGGGTGTGCCTGGGGTGTGAGAGGTGTGCCTGGGTGTCGGAGATGTGCCTGGGGTGTCGGGCGTGACTGGGGAGTGTCGAGAGGTGTACCTGGGAGTGTCAGGTGTGCTACAGGGAGTGTCAGGGTGTACCTGGAGTGTCAGCGGTGTGCCTGGATCTGGGGTGTACCTGGGTGTGCAGGAGGTGTACATGGGAGTGTCAGGAGAACCAGGGGTGTGAAAGGGTGCTGGGGTGTCAGAGGTGTGCGTGGCTGGAGTCAGGGGTGTACCAGGGGTGTCAGATTGGAGTGCCTGGAGTGTCAGGGTGTTCCTGGGGTGTCAGGGTGTTCCTGGGGTGTCAGAGGGTATCTGGGAGTGTCGGACGTGTGCCTGGGGTGTCAGGGAGGTGTGCAGGGAATGTCGGTGGGTGCCTGGGGTGTCTGCTGTGTGCTGGGGTGTCAGGGTGTACCTGGGATTGTCTGGGGTGGCCTGGGGTGTCTGTGAGGTGTGCCTGTAGGTGTCAGGGGAGGAGCCAGGGGTGAAAGGGGTGTACCTGGGGTGTGAGGTGTGCCAGGGGTGTGCAGGGGTGTGCCTGGGGTGTCAGAGACAGAGTGTCAGAGAATACCTAAGTGTCAGCGGTGTGCCTGAGTGTCAGAGGTGTACCTAGGGTATCAGGTTTACACAAGTGTCAGGTTGTACATGTGTCGTGGTTAGGTGTCGGGCGGACCTGGGAGTGTCAGAGGTGCATGGTATCAGGTGTGCCTGGGAGTGTCAGAGGTGTGCCTGGGAATGTCAGGGTATACCAGGGATTGTCAGTGGTGCTAGGTTATAAGGTGTGCCTGGGAGTATCAGGGTGTGCCTGGGGAATATTGGAGGTGTGCCTCAGGTGTCAGAGGTGTGCCTGAGAGTCTCAGAGGTGAACAGGGAGTGTCAGAGGAGTACCTCAGGTGTCAGAGGTGTGCCAAGGTGTCAGTGGGTGCCTGGAAGTCTCAAGGATTCATGCCTGGGGATATCAGAGGTGTGCAGAATATCGGAGGTTATTCTGGAATTCAGGTGTGCCTGAGGTGTCTGGGGTGTACAGGTGTCGGAGGTGTACACCAGGAGTGTCTGGGGTGCCTGGGATTGTCAGAGGTGCCTGGCAGTGTCAAGAGGTGTGCCTGGGGTGTCAGAAGATGTGCCTGGGGTGTTAGGGGTGTCTCTGGGGTGTCGGACGTGTTCCTGGGAGTGTCAAGTGTATCAGGGAATGTCAGTGGAGTACTTGGGAGTGTCACCGGTGCCTGGGATTGTTAGAGGTGTAGTAGGAAGTGACAGAGTACCTAGGAGTGTCAGAGGTGTGCGTGGGAGTGTCGAGAGTGCTGGGGTGTCAGGGGTGTGCAGGGGTGTCACAGGCGCCTGGGGTGTCAGAGGTGTGCCTGGGAGTGTCGAGTGTGCCTGGGGTGTCAGAGATGTGCTTGGGTGTGAGAGGTGTGCTTTGGAGGTCAGAGGTGTTCTTGGGAGTATCATCATTGTGCCTGGCAATGTCAGCGTGTGTCCAGGGTGTCAGAGGTGTACCTGGGGTATCGGAGGTTTACCTGGGAGTGTCGGAGTTGTGCCTGGGAGTGTCAGGTTGTACTGCCAGGGTTGTCGGAGGCGGACCTGGAGTGTCAGTGTGCCTGGGAGTATCAGAGGTGTATTGCAGAAGTGTCAGAGGTGTACCTGGGAATGTCAGGAGGTATACCACTGGTATGCCTCTGAGCATTCCAGGTACTCCATTCTCAGGTACTCTGAACTCTGCTCCCAGGTGCCTCTGACTCAGATTCCTCTGACTCCCTGATATCTATGCAGGGGTGTCGTGGAGTGCTGGGTTCTCAAGGTGTGCCTAGGAGTATCAGAGTTTCAGAATATCGGAGGTGTGCCTGGGGAATGTTGGAGGTGTGCATGGGGTGTCAGAGGTGTGCCTGGGAGTCTCAGAGGTGAACTGGGAGTGTCAGAGGGGTACTCCTGGGAGTGTCAGAGGTGTGCCAGGTGTCAGTGGAGGTGCCTGGAGTCTCAAGGTGTGCCTGGGAATATCAAGGTGGTGTACCTGGGAATATCGGTGGTGTACCTGGGAATATCGGAGGTGTACCTGGGAATATCGGAGGGGTGTGCCTGGGGTGTCGGAGGTGTGCCTGGGGTGCTGGGAGTGCCTGGGGTGTCAGAGATGTGCCTGGGGGTGTTGGAGGTGTGGCGGTGTCAGAGGTGTGCCTGGGGGTGTCAGAGATGTACTTGGGTGTTGGAGGTGTGTCTGGGGTGTCGGACGTGTGCCTGGGGTGTCAGAGGTGTGTCAGGGGAATGTCAGTGGAGCTTGTGGTCACCGGTGCCCTGGGAGTGTTAGGGTGTATCAGGGGTGACAGAGGAGTGCCTAGGAGTGTCAGGGTGTACGTGGGAGTGTCAGAGGTTGTGCCAGGGTGTCAGAGTGTGCTGGGAGTGTCAGAGGTGTACCTGCAGTGTCAGAGATGTGCCGGGAGTCTCAGAGGTATATCTGGGAGTGTCGGACGTGTGGGGAGTGTCAGAGGTGTACCAGGGAATGTCAGTGGGTGCCTGGGGTGGGAGTGTACCTGGGGTGTCAGGTGTGCCTGGGGTGTCAAGGCGTGCCTGGGGTGTCAGGGTGTGCCTGGGAGTGTCGGAGGTGTGCCTGGGGTGTCAGAGGTGTGCTTGGGGTGTCAGAGGTGTGCTTGGGAGGGTCAGAGGTGTACCTGGGAGTGTCATCGGTGTGCCTGGCAGTGTCAGCGGTGTGCCTGGGGTGTCAGCGTGTGCCTGGGATGTCAGCGGTGTACCTGGGGTGTTAGAGGGTATCAGGGTGACAGGTACTGGGGTGTCAGAGGTGTGCAGGTTGTGTGAGAGTGTGCAGAGTGTCTGCGGTGTGCCTGGGGGTGTCAGAGGGTGTGCGTGGGGTGTCAGGGGTGTGCCAGGGGTGTCGGTGGGTGCCTGGGGTGTCATGGGTGTGCCTGGGGTGTCAGAGGTGTGCCTGGGGTGTCAGAGGGTATCTGGGAATCGGACGTGTACCTGGGGTGTCAGAGGTGTGCCTGGGTGTGTGAGAAGTGTGCAGGGTGTCAGGGGTGTACGTGGGGTGTCAGGGGTGTACCAGGGGTGTCAGTGGGTGCCTGGGAGTGTCAGAGGTGTACCTGGGGTTGTCAGGGTGTGCCTGGAGTGCCAGAGGGTATCTGGGTGTCGGACGTGTACCTGGGAGTGTCAGAGGTGTACAGGGAATGTCAGTGGAGTACCTGGGGTGTCTGCGGTGTCCTGGGATTGTCAGAGTGTGCTGGGGTGTCTGGGGTGTGCAGGGGTGTCTGAGGGTGTGCCTGGGGTGTCAGGGGAGGAACCAGGGAATTGAAGGGGTGTGCCTGGGAGAGTCAGTGGTGTGCCAGGGGTGTCTGGGGTGTGCCTGGGAGTGTCAGGGGTGTACCAGGAAGTGTCAGAGAATGCCTAGGGTGTGTCAGAGGTGTGCCTGGGGTGTCGAGGTGTGCCTGGGAATGTCAGAGGTATAACAGGAGTGTCAGTGAAGTACCTAGGAGTCTCAAGGTGTACCGAATTATCGGAGGTGTACCTGGGAATATCGGAGGTGTGCTTGAGTGTCAGGAGGTGTACCTGGGGTATCAGGGTGTGCCTGGGTTCTCAGAGACAAGGAGTGTCAGAGGTTTACATGGGTGTGTCAGAGGTGTACCTGGAGTATCGTGGGTGTGCCTGGGAGTATCGGAGGTGTGCCTGGGGTGTCAGATGTGTACCTGGGGTATCAGGTGTGCCTGGGGTGACAGAGGTGTATTTGGGGGTGTCAGGGGTGTGGCTGGGGTCTCAGGTGTAACTGGGAATGTCAGAGGTGTACAGGGAGTGTCAGTGGAGACCAGTCTCAAAGTGTACCTGGGAGTAGTCAGAGGTGTACCTGTGGATTTCGGAGGTGTACCTGGGAATATCGGAGGTGTGCCTGGGGTGTCAGAGGTGCACCTGGGGAGTGTCGGAGGTGTGCCTGGGGTGTCAGGGAGTGCCTGGGATTGTCAGAGGTGTGCCGCAGTGTCAGAGGTGTGCCGGGAATGTCAGTGGAGTGGCAGGTGTCAGGGGTGTTTCAGAGAGTCAGAGGAGTAGCTGGGAGTGTCAGGGGTGTACCTGGGAGTGTGGGGTGTACCTGGGAGGGTCAGAGGTGGCAGGAGTGTTAGGGGTGTGCCAGGAGTGTGGTGGGTACCAGGAGTGTCGGAGGTGGCCTGGGAGTGTCGGATGAGTACCTGGGAGTGCCAAGTGTGGCAGGGAGTGTTAGAGGTGTACCTGGGAGTGTCAGAGGTGAACCAAGGGGTGTCAGAGGGGTTCCTGGGAGTGTCAGAGGTGTACCTGGGACTATCGAGGTGTACCTGGGGAGTATCGGAGGTGTACCTGGGGTGTCAGAGGTGTGCGTGGGAGTATTAGGGGTGTATCTGGGAATGTCAGGTGTGCCTGGGAGGTCAGGGGTGTGACTGGGAGTATCGGAGGTGTAACTGGGAGTGTCAGAGGCATGGGAGTATCAGAGGTGTGCTTGGGAGTGTCAGTGGTGTGCCTGGGTGTCAGGGGTGTACCTGGGGTGAAAGAGGTGTGCCTGGGAGTGTCAGATGTGTGCCTGGGTGTCTGGAGTGGCGGCAAGTGTCTGAGGTGTGCCTGGGAGTGTCAGAGGTGTGCCTGGGGTGTCAGGTGTACCTGGGTGTCAGGGTGTGCAGGGGTGTCGGTGGGTGCCTGGGGTGTCAGGAGGTGTGCCTGGGGTGTCAGGGGTGTGCCTGGGTGTCAGAGGTGTGCCTGGGGTGTCGGGTGTGCAGGTGTCGGAGGTGTGCCTGGGGTCAGCCAGTGTGTCTGGGGTGTCAGGAGGTGTGCCTGGCGGTGTCAGCGGTGTGCCTGGGGTGTCAGAGGTGTGCCTGGGTGTCTGAGGTGTGCTTGGGTGTGTCTGGGGTGTACCTGGGGTGTCAGGGAGAACCAGGGAGTGAAAGGGCGTGCCGGAGTGTCAGAGGGTGTACGTGGCTGAGTCAGGGGTGGCCTGAGGGTGTCAGTGGAGTGCCTGGGGTGTCAGAGGTGTGCCTGGGAGTGTCAGAGGTGTGCCTGGGGGTGTCAGAGTTATCTGGAGTGTCGGACGTGTGCCTGGGAGTGTCAGAGGTGTGCCAGGGGAGATGTCAGTGGGTGCCTGGGGTGTCTGCGGTGTGCCTGGGGTGTCAGGGGTGTACCTGGGATTTGTCTGGGGTGTGCAGGGGTGTCTGGGGTGTACCTGGGGTGTCGGGGAGAACCAGGGGTGAAAGGGTGCATCTGGGAGTGTCAGGAGGTACCTGGGAGTATCGGAGGCGGACCTGGGAGTGTCAGAGGTGTACCAGGGAGTGTCTGAGGTGTACCTAGGAGTGTCAGAGGTATACCTGGGAGTGTCAGAGGTGTACCAAGGAGTATCGCAAGTTTACCTGGGAGTGTCGGAGTTGTACCTTGGAGTGTCGGAGTTGTACCTGGGAGTATCGGAGGCGGACCTGGGAGTGTAAGAGGTGTACCTGGGAGTATCAGAGGTGTACCTGGGAGTGTTAGAGGTGTACCTGGGAATATCAGAGGAATACCAGGGAGTTTCAGTGAAGTACCTGGGATTCTCAAAGGTGTACCTGGGAGTATCAGAGGTGTACCTGGGAATATCGGAGGTGTACCTGGGAATATTGGAAGTGTACCTGGGAGTGTCAGAGGTGTACCTGGGATTCTCAGAGGTGAACCAGGGAGTGTCAGAGGTTTACATGGGTGTGTCTGAGGTGTACCTGGGAGTATCCTAGGTGTACCTGGCAGTATCGGAGGTGTACCTGGGAGTGTCAGAGGTGTACCTGGGAGTATCAGAGGTGTACCTGGGAGTGTCAGAGGTGTATTTTGGAGTGTCAGGGGTGTAACTGGGAGTCTCGGAGGTGTAACTGGGAATGTCAGAGGTGTACCGGGGAGTGTCAGTGGAGTACCTGGTAGTCTCAAAGGTGTACCTGGGAGTATCAGAGGTGTACCTGGGAATATCGGAGGTGTACCTGGGAATATCGGAGGTGTACCTGGGAGTGTCAGAGGTGCACCTAGGAGTGTCGGAGGTGTACCTTGGAGTGTCACAGGAGTACCTGGGATTGTCAGAGGTGTACCTGGCAGTGTCAGAGGTGTACCAGGGAATGTCAATGGAGTACTTGGGAGTGTCAGGGGTGTTTCAAGGAGAGTCAGAGGAGTAGCTGGGAGTGTCAGGGGTGTACCTGGGAGTGTCGGAGGTGTACCTGGGAGTGTCAGAGGTGTACGTGGGAGTGTTAGGGGTGTACCAGGGAGTGTCAGTGGAGTACCTGGGAGTGTAGGTGCACCTGGGAGTGTCCGAGGTGCCTGGGAGTGTCGATGTACCTGGGAGTGTCTGAGGTGTACCTGGGAGGTTGGGAACAGGAGTGTCAGTGGAGTACCTGGGAGTGTCAGAGGTGTACCTGGGAGTGTCAGAGGTGTACCTGGGAGTGCCAGAGGAGTATCTGGGAGTGTCGGACGTGTACCTGGGAGTGTCAGAGGTGTACCAGGGAATGTCAGTGGAGTACCTGGGAGTGTCTGCGGTGTACCTGGGATTGTCAGAAGTGTACCTGGGAGTGTCTGAGGTGTACCTGGGAGTGTCTGAGGTGTACCTGGGAGTGTCAGGGGAGAACCAGGGAGTGAAAGAGGTGTACCTGGGAGAGTCAGTGGTGTACCAGGGAGTGTCTGAGGTGTACCTGGGAGTGTCAGAGGTGTACCAGGAAGTGTCAGAGGAATACCTAGGAGTGTCAGGGGTGTACCTGGGAGTGTCAGAGGTATACCTGGGAATGTCAGAGGTATAACAGGGAGTGTCAGTGAAGTACCTAGGAGTCTCAAAGGTGTACCTGGGAGTATCGGAGGTGTACCTGGGAATATCGGAGGTGTACTTGGGAATATCGGGGGTGTACCAGGGAGTGTAGGAGGTGTACCTGGGAGTATCAGAGGTGTACCTGGGATTCTCAGAGGTGAACCAGGGAGTGTCAGAGGTTTACATGGGTGTGTCAGAGGTGTACCTGGGAGTATCGTAGGTGCACCTGGGAGTATCGGAGGTGTACCTGGGAGTGTCAGATGTGTACCTGGGAGTATCAGAGGTGTACCTGGGAGTGACAGAGGTGTATTTGGGAGTGTCAGGGGTGTAACTGGGAGTCTCGGAGGTGTAACTGGGAATGTCAGAGGTGTACCAGGGAGTGTCAGTGGAGTACCTGGGAGTCTCAAAAGTGTACCTGGGAGTATCAGAGGTGTACCTGTGAATATCGGAGGTGTACCTGGGAATATCGGAGGTGTACCTGGGAGTGTCAGAGGTGCACCTGGGAGTGTCGGAGGTGTACCTGGGAGTGTCACAGGAGTACCTGGGATTGTCAGAGGTGTTTCAGGGAGTCAGAGGAGTGGCTGGGGTGTCAGGGGTGCCTGGGGTGTCAGGAGTGTACCTGGGGTGTCAGAGGTGTGCATTGGGGTGTTAGGGGTGTGCCAGGGGTGTCAGTGGGTACCTGGGGGTGTCGGAGGTGTGCCTGGGGTGTCGGATGGTACCTAGTGTCAGATGTGGCAGGGGTGTTAGAGGGTGTACCTGGGGTGTCAGAGGGTGAACCAGGAGTGTCAGAGGAGTCCTGGGAGTGTCAGAGGTGTGCCGGACTATCAAGGTGGCACAGTATCGGAGGTGTACCTGGGAGTGTCAGAGGTGTACGTGGGAGTATCAGAGGTGTCTGGGAATGTCAGGTGTACCTGGGAGAGTCAGGGGTGTAACTGGGAGTGTCGGAGGTGTGGCTGGGGTGTCAGAGGTATGCCTGGGGTATCAGAGGTGTGCTTGGGGTGTCAGTGGTTTGCCTGGGAGTGTCAGGGTGTACCTGGGAGTGAAGAGGTGTGCCTGGGGTGTCAGATGTGTGCCTGGGGTGTCTGGGGTGTGCCGGGAGTGTCTAGGGGTGTACCTGGGGTGTCAGAGGAGTACCGGGTGTCACAGGTGTGCCTGGGAGTGTCTGGGGTGTGCTGGGGAGTGTCAGGGTGTGCCAGAGTGTCATTGGGTGCCTGGGAGTGTCAGAGGGTGTGCCTGGGGTGTCAGGGTGTACTGGGGTGTCAGAGGTGTACCTGGGAGTGTCGGAGGTTCCTGGGGTGTCAGAGGTGTGCCTGGGGTGTCAGCGGTGTGTCTGGGAGTGTCGGAGGTGTGCCTGGCAGTGTCAGCGGTGTGCCTGGGGGTGTCAGGAGGTGTGCCTGGGAGTGTCTGAGGTGTACTTGGGTGTGTCTGAGGTGTGCAGGAGTGTCAAGGGAGAACCAGGGAGTGAAAGGGTGTACCTGGGAGTGTCAGAGGTGTACGTGGCTGAGTCAGGGGTGTACCAGGGAGTGTCAGTGGTGTACCTTGGAGTGTCAGAGGTGTACCAGGGACTGTCAGTGGAGTACCTGGGGTGTCAAAGGTGTACCTGGGAGTATTGGGGGTGTGCCTGGGAATATCGGGTGTGCCTGGTCATGTTGGAGGTGTACCTGGGGTGTCGGAGGTGTGCCTGGGGTCTCAGAGGGTGAACCAGGGGTGTCAGAGTACCTGGGGTGTCAGGGTGTGCAGGGGTGTCAGTGGGTACCTGGGAGTCTCAAAGGTGTACCTGGGAGTATCAGGGTGTACCTGGGAATATCGGAGGTGTACCGGAATATCGGAGGGGTGTAAATGGGAGTGTCAGAGGTGCCTGGGAGTGTCGGAGGTGTACGCAAGTGTCACAGGAGTACCTGAGATTGTCAGAGGTGTACATTGGGTGTCAGGGGTGTACCTGGGGAGTGTGAAGTGTACTGGGGTGTCGGAGGTGTGCCTGGGGTGTCGGAGGTGTGACTGGCAGTGTCAGTGGTGTGCCGTGAGTGTCAGAGGTGTGCCAGGGACTGTCAGTGGAGTACTTGGGGAGTGTCAAGGTGTACCTGGAAGTGTCAGAGGTGTGCCTGGGGTGTCAGAGGTGTACCTGGGGTGTCAGAGGTGTGCCTGGGTGTCTGAGGTGTACCTGGGTGTGTCTGAGGTGTACATGGGAGTGTCAGGGGAGAACCAGGGAGTGAAAGAGGTGTACCTGGGAGTGTCAGGGTGTACGTGGCTGAGTCAGGGGTGTGCCAGGGGTGTGGTGGGTACCGGGTGTCAGAGGTGTTCCTGGGGTGTCAGAGGTGTTCCTGGGGGTGTCAGAGGGTGTCTGGGGTGTCGGACGTGTGCTGGGTGTCAGAGGTGTGCCAGGGAATGTCAGTGGTGCCTGGGGGTGTCTGGGTGTGCCTAGGGTGTCAGAGGTGTGCCTGGGATTGTCTGAGGTGTGCCTGGGGGTGTCTGAAGTGTGCCTGGGTGTCAGGGGAGGACCAGGGGTGAAAGAGGTGTACCTGGGAGTGTAGAGGTGTACCAGGGGTGTGTGAGGTGTACCTGGGAGTGTCAGAGGTGTACCAGGGATTGTCAGAGGAATACCTAGGAGTGTCAGCGGTGTACCTGAGTGTCAGAGGTGTACCTAGGAGTATCGGAGGTTTGGGGTGTCAGGTTGTACCTGGGGTGTCGTAGTTGTACCTGGGAGTGTCAGGCGGACTGGGGTGTCAGAGGTGTACCTGGGAGTTATCAGGGTGTGCCTGGGGTGTCAGAGGTGTACCTGGGATGTCAGGGTATACCAGGGATTGTCAGTGAAGTACCTGGGATTCTCAAGGTGTGCCTGGGAGTATCAAGGTGTGCCTGGGAATATTGGAGGTGTACCTCAGGTGTCAGAGGTGTACCTGAGAGTCTCAGGGGTGAACAGGGAGTGTCAGAGGAGTACCTCAGGTGTCAGAGGTGTGCAAGGAGTGTCAGTGGTACACCAAGTCTCAAAGGTGTACCTGGGAATATCAGAGGTGTACCTGGGAATATCGGAGGTGTACCTGGGAATATCGGAGGTGTACCTGGGAGTGTCTGAGGTGTACCTGGGGTGTCGGAGGTGTACCTGGGAGTGTCAGGGTGCCTGGGATTGTCAGAGGTGTACCTGGCAGTGTCAGAGGTGTACCTGGGAGTGTCAGAGATGTACCTGGGAGTGTTAGGGTGTCTGGGAGTGTCGGACGTGTTCCTGGGAGTGTCAGAGGTGTATCAGGGAATGTCAGTGGGTAGGGAGTGTCACCGGTGCACCTGGGAGTGTTAGAGGTGTAGTAGGAAGTGACAGAGGAGTACCTAGGAGTGTCAGAGGTGGCCGTGGGAGTGTCAGAGGTGTACCTGGGAGTGTCAGAGGTGTACCTGGGAGTGTCACAGGCGTACCTGGGAGTGTCAGAGGTGTACCTGGGAGTGTCGGAGGTGTACCTGGGAGTGGAGATGTACTTGGGAGTGTGAGAGGTGTACTTTGGGAGGGTCAGAGGTGTTCTTGGGAGTATCATCGGTGTACCTGGCAATGTCAGCGGTGTACCTGGGAGTGTCAGAGGTGTACCTAGGAGTATCGGAGGTTTACCTGGGAGTGTCGGAGTTGTACCTGGGAGTGTCGGAGTTGTACCTGGGAGTGTCGGAGGCGGACCTGGGAGTGTCAGAGGTGTACCTGGGAGTATCAGAGGTGTACCTGGGAGTGTCAGAGGTGTACCTGGGAATGTCAGAGTGGCACATTGGTACTTCTGACATTCTGATTGAATCAGGACCTGACACTCGTATGGCATACCTGACACTGTACTCTGACACTCCCTGGTATACCATACCAGGAGTGTCAGTGAAGTACCTGGATTCTCAAAGGTGTACCTGGGAGTATCAGAGGTACCTGGGAATATCGGAGGTGTACCTGGGAATATTGGAGGTGTACCTGGGAGTGTCAGAGGTGTACCTGGGAGTCTCAGAGGTGAACCAGGGAGTGTCAGAGGAGTACCTGGGAGTGTCAGAGGTGTACCAGGGAGTGTCAGTGGAGTACCTGGAAGTCTCAAAGGTGTACCTGGGAATATCAAAGGTGTACCTGGGAATATCGGTGGTGTACCTGGGAATATCGGAGGTGTACCTGGGAATATCGGAGGTGTACCTGGGAGTGTCGGAGGTGTACCTGGGAGTGTCACAGGAGTACCTGGGAGTGTCAGAGATGTACCTGGGAGTGTTAGAGGTGTACCTGGCAGTGTCAGAGGTGTACCTGGGAGTGTCAGAGATGTACCTTGGAGTGTTAGAGGTGTATCTGGGAGTGTCGGACGTGTACCTGGGAGTGTCAGAGGTGTATCAGGGAATGTCAGTGGAGTACTTGGGAGTGTCACCGGTGCACCTGGGAGTGTTAGGAGGTGTATCAGGGAGTGACAGAGGAGTACCTAGGAGTGTCCAGGAGGTGTACGTGGGAGTGTCAGAGGTGTACCTGGGAGTGTCAGGAGGTGTACCTGGGAGGTCAGAGGTGTACCTGGGAGTGTCAGAGATGTACCTGGAGTATCAGAGGTATATCTGGGAGTGTCGGACGTACTTGGGAGGTCAGAGGTGTACCAGGGAATGTCAGTGGAGTACCTGGAGTGCCTGGCAGAGGTGTACCTGGGAGTGTCAGAGGTACCTGGGAGTGGGGTCAGAGGTGTACCTGGGAGGTCAGAGGGTGCATGGGAGGGTCAGAGGTGTACCTGGGAGTGTCAGTGGTGTACCTGGCAGTGTCAGCGGTGTACCTGGGAGTGTCAGCGGTGTACCTGGGAGTGTCAGCGGTGTACCTGGGAGTGTTAGGAGGAGTATCAGGGAGTGACAGAGTAATGGGAGTGTCAGAGGTGTACCTGGTGTGTGGAGAAGTGTACCTGCGAGTGTCTGCGGTGTACCTGGGAGTGTCAGAGGTGTACGTGGGAGTGTCAGGGGTGTACCAGGGAGGTCAGTGGAGTACCTGGGAGGTCAGAGGTGTACCTGGGAGTGTCAGAGGTGTACCTGGGAGTGTCAGAGGAGTATCCGGGAATGTCGGATGTACCTGGGAGTGTCAGAGGTGTACCTGGGTGTGAGAAGTGTACCTGGGAGTGTCAGAGGTGTACGTGGGAGGTCAGGGGTGTACCAGGGAGTGTCAGTGGAGTACCTGGGAGGTCAGAGGTGTACCTGGGAGGTCAGAGGTGTACCTGGGAGTAACGGGAGGTCAGAGGTGTACCTGGGAGGCCAGAGGTGTACTGGGAGGCCAGAGGAGTATCTGGAGTAAGCCGGACGTGTACCTGGGAGTGTTGGGAAAAATACCAGGAAGTTGTGAGTACTTGGGAGTGTCTGGTGGTGTACCTGGGATTGTCAGAAGTGTACCTGGGAGTGTTTGAGGTACTGGGAGGCCTGAGGTGTACCTGGGAGTGTCAGGGGAGAACCAGGAGGAAAGAGGTACTCTGGGAGAGTCAGTGGTGTACCAGGAGTGTCTGAGGTGTACCTGGGAGGCCAGGAGGTGCAACAGGAAGCAAGTCAGAGGAATAACGGAGGTCAGAGGTGTACCTGGGAGTGTCAGGAGGTACCTGGAATGTCGAGGCATAACAGGAGGTCAGTGCATACCCAGGAGTCTCAAAGGTGTACCTGGGAGTATCGGAGGTGTACCTGGGAGATCGTGGAGGTACTGGGAACATCGGGGTGTACCAGGGAGGTCGGGAGGTGTACCTGGGAGTATCAGAGGCACCTGGGATTCTCAGAGAAACCAGGGAGTGTCAGAGGTTTACATGGGTGTGTCAGAGGTGTACCTGGGAGTATCGTAGGTGTACCTGGGAGTATCGGAGGTGTACCGGGAGGCCAGATGTACCTGGGGAGTATCAGAGGTGTACCTGGGAGGACATAGGTGTATTTGGGGAGGCCAGGGTGTAATCTGGGAGTTCCCGGGAGGTGTAACTGGGAAGCCAGAGGTGTACCAGGAGTGTCAGTGAGTACCTGGGAGTCTCAAAAGTACCTGGGAGCATCAGAGGTGTACCTGTGAATTTCGGAGGTGTACCTGGGAACATCGGAGGTGTACCTGGGAGTGTCAGGAGGTGCACCTGGAGTGTCGTGGAGGTGTACTTGGGAGTGCCAAGGAGGAGTGGCCTGGGATTGTCAGAGTGTGTACCTGGCAGTGTCAGGAGGTGTACCAGGGAATGTCAGTGGAGCACTTGGGAGTGTCAGGGGTGTTTCAGAGAGTCAGGAGGAGAAGGGGAGTGTCAGGGGTGTGCCTGGGAGTAAGCCGGAGGTGTACCTGGGAGGGCCAGAGGTGTACGTGGGAGTGTTAGGGGGGCTCAGGGAGTGTCAGGGGAGCACGAGAGTGTCGGAAAAATGGGAGTGTCGGATGAGCACCTGGGAGTGCCAGAAGTGTAGCAGGGAGTGTTAGAGGTGTACCTGGGAGGTCAGAGGTGAAACCCAGGAGGTCAGAGGAGAGTTCCTGGGAGTGTCAGGAGGTACCTGACCATCGGAGGTGTACCTGGGAGTATCGGGAGGTGTACCTGGGAGTGTCAGAGAGGTAATGCGGGAGTATTAGGAGGTGTATCTGGGAATGTCGGGTACCTGGGAGAGTCAGGCAGTAACTGGGAGTATCGGAGGTAACTGGGAGTGTCAGGAGGCATACCTGGGAGTATCAGAGGTGTACTTGGGAGTGTCAGTGGTGTGGCCTGGGAGTGTCAGGGGGTGTACCTGGGAGTGAAAGAGGTGTACCTGGGAGGTCAGATGTGTACCTGGGAGTGTCTAGAGTGCAATTTGGGAGTGTCTGAGGTGTACCTGGGAGGCTGGGTGAGAGTACCTGGGAGGCTGGGGAGGTACCTGGAGCAAGTCAGGTGTACCAGGGAGGCTGGGGTGAGTACCTGGGAGGCCAGAGGTACCTGGGAGTGTCAGGGGTGTACCTGGGAGTGCCGGGAGGTGTACCTGGGAGTGTCGGAGGTGGCCTGGAGTGTCAGAGGTGTACCTGGGAGTGTCAGGCGGTGTATCTGGGAGTGTCGGAGGTGTACCCAGTGTCAGCGGTGCACCTGGGAGTGTCAGAGGTGTGCCTGGGAGTGTCTGAGGTGCACGGTGTGTCTATGTGTACCTGGGAGTGCTGAAGGAGAAACCAGGGAGTGAAAGAGGCGTACCTGGGAGGCCAGAGAGGTGTACGTGGCTGAGCCAGGTGTACCAGGGAGGTTGGGGTGGAGTACCTGGGAGGCCAGAGGTACCTGGGAGTGCCAGAGGTGTACCTGGGAGGCTGAGGATTATCTGGGAGTGTCGGACGTGTACCTGGGAGTGTCAGAGGTACCAGGAATGTCAGTGGAGTACCTGGGAGGCCTGCGTGTGTACCTGGGAGGCCAGAGGTACCTGGGATTGCCTGAGGTAACGGGAGGTGCCTGAGGTGTACCTGGGAGTGTCAGGGGAGAATCAGGGAGGAAAGAGGTGTAACGGGAGGCCAGAGGTGTACCAGGAGTGCTCTGAGGTGTACCTGGGAGTGTCAGAGGTGTACCAGGGAGTGTCAGAGGAATACCTAGGAGTGTCAGAGGTATACCTGGGAGTGTCAGAGGTGTACCAAGGAGTATCGCAGGTTCACCTGGGAGTGTCGGAGTTGTACCTTGGAGTGTCGGAGTTGTACCTGGGAGTATCGGAGGCGGACCTGGGAGTGTCAGAGGTGTACCTGTGAGTATCAGAGGTGTACCTGGGAGTGTCAGAGGTGTACCTGGGAATATCAGAGGTATACCAGGGAGTTTCAGTGAAGTACCTGGGATTCTCAAAGGTGTACCTGGGAGTATGAGAGGTGTACCTGGGAATATCGGAGGTGTACCTGGGAATATTGGAGGTGTACCTGGGAGTGTCAGAGGTGTACCTGGGATTCTCAGAGGTGAACCAGGGAGTGTCAGAGGTTTACATGAGTGTGTCTGAGGTGTACCTGGGAGTATCGTAGGTGTACCTGGCAGTATCGGAGGTGTACCTGGGAGTGTCAGAGGTGTACCTGGGAGTATCAGAGGTGTACCAGGGAGTGTCAGAGGTGTATTTTGGAGTGTCAGGGGTGTAACTGGGAGTCTCGGAGGTGTAACTGGGAATGTCAGAGGTGTACCGGGGAGTGTCAGTGGAGTACCTGGTAGTCTCAAAGGTGTACCTGGGAGTATCAGACGTGTACCTGGGAATTTCGGAGGTGTACCTGGGAATATCGGAGGTGTACCTGGGAGTGTCAGAGGTGCACCTAGGAGTGTCGGAGGTGTACCTTGGAGTGTCACAGGAGTACCTGGGATTGTCAGAAGTGTACCTGGCAGTGTCAGAGGTGTACCAGGGAATGTCAATGGAGTACTTGGGAGTGGCAGGGGTGTTTCAAGGAGAGTCAGAGGAGTAGCTGGGAATGTCAGGGGTGTACCTGGGAGTGTCGGAGGTGTACCTGGGAGTGTCAGAGGTGTACGTGGGAGTGTTAGGGGTGTACCAGGGAGTGTCAGTGGAGTACCTGGGAGTGTCGGAGGTGTGTACCTGGGAGGCCGAGGTGTACTCAGAGTGTCTGGAGGTGTACCTGGGAGTGTCTTGAGGTACCTGGGAGGTTAGGGTGTACCAGGGAGTGTCAGTGGAGTACCTGGGAGTGTCAGAGGTGTACCTGGGAGTGTCAGAGGTGTACCTGGGAGTGCCAGAGGAGTATCTGGGAGTGTCGGACGTGTACCTGGGAGTGTCAGAGGTGTACCAGGGAATGTCAGTGGAGTACCTGGGAGTGTCTGCGGTGTACCTGGGATTGTCAGAAGTGTACCTGGGAGTGTCTGAGGTGTACCTGGGAGTGTCTGAGGTGTACCTGGGAGTGTCAGGGGAGAACCAGGGAGTGAAAGAGGTGTACCTGGGAGAGTCAGTGGTGTACCAGGGAGTGTCTGAGGTATACCTGGGAGTGTCAGAGGTGTACCAGGAAGTGTCAGAGGAATACCTAGGAGTGTCAGGGGTGTACCTGGGAGTGTCAGAGGTATACCTGGGAATGTCAGAGGTATAACAGGGAGTGTCAGTGAAGTACCTATGAGTCTCAAAGGTGTACCTGGGAGTATCGGAGGTGTACCTGGGAATATCGGAGGTGTACTTGGGAATATCGGGGGTGTACCAGGGAGTGTCGGAGGTGTACCTGGGAGTATCAGAGGTGTACCTGGGATTCTCAGAGGTGAACCAGGGAGTGTCAGAGGTTTACATGGGTGTGTCAGAGGTGTACCTGGGAGTATCGTAGGTGTACCTGGGAGTATCGGAGGTGTACCTGGGAGTGTCAGATGTGTACCTGGGAGTATCAGAGGTGTACCTGGGAGGTCAGGATTACCTGGATTGTTGGGAGGTGTACCACCTGGCAGTGTCAGAGGTGTACCAGGGAATGTCGGTAGGAGCACGGGAAGCTGTTGGGGTAAGCCAGGAGAGAGTCAGAGGAGAAGCGCTGGGAGGCCAGGGGTGTGGCCTGGGAGGCTGGGAGGTGGATGGGAGTGTCAGGGGTGTAACTGGGAGACTCAAAAGTGTACCTGGGAGTATCAGAGGTGTACATGTGAATATCGGAGGTGTACCTGGGAATATCGGAGGTGTACCTGGGAGTGTCAGAGGTGCACCTGGGAGTGTCGGAGGTGTACCTGGGAGTGTCACAGGATTACCTGGGATTGTCAGAGGTGTACCTGGCAGTGTCAGAGGTGTACCAGGGAATGTCGGTGGAGTACTTGGGAGTGTCAGGGGTGTTTCAGAGAGAGTCAGAGGAGTAGCTGGGAGTGTCAGGGGTGTACCTGGGAGTGTCGGAGGTGTACCTGGGAGTGTCAGAGGTGTACGTGGGAGTGTTAGGGGTGTACCAGGGAGTGTCATTGGAGTACCTGGGAGTGTCAGAGGTGTACCTGGGAGTGCCGGATGAGTACCTGGGAGTGTCAGATGTGTAGCAAGGAGTGTTAGAGGTGTACCTCGGAGTGTCAGAGGTGAACCAGGGAGTGTCAGAGGAGTTCCTGGGAGTGTCAGAGGTGTACCTGGGACTATCGGAGGTGTACCTGGGAGTATCGGAGGTGTACCTGGGAGTGTCAGAGGTGTACGTGGGAGTATCAGAGGTGTATCTGGGAATGTCGGGTGTACCTGGGAGAGTCAGGGGTGTAACTGGGAGTGTCGGAGGTGTAACTGGGAGTGTCAGAGGTATACCTGGGAGTATCAGAGGTGTACTTGGGAGTGTCAGTGGTTTACCTGGGAGTGTCAGGGGTGTGCCTGGGAGTGGAAGCAGGTGCCTGGGGAGGTCAGATGTGTACCTGGGAGTGTCTGGGGGTGTACCTGTGAGTGCCTGAGGTGTACCTGGGAGTGTCACAGGAGTACCTGGGAGTGTCAGAGGTGTATCTGGGAGTGTCTGGGGTGTACCTGGGAGTGTCAGAGGTGTACCTGGGAGTGTCAGGGGTGTACCTGGGAGTGTCAGGGGTGTACCTGGGAGTAAAAGCGGTGTACCCGGGAGTGTCAGAGGTGTTCCGGGAGTGTCAGAGGTACCTGGGAGGTCAGCGGTGTATCTGGGAGTGTCGGAGGTGTACCTGGCAGTGTCAGCGGTGTACCTGGGAGTTTCAGAGGTGTGCCTGGGAGTGTCTGAGGTGTACTTGGGTGTGTCTGAGGTGTACCTGGGAGTGTCAAGGGAGAACCAGGGAGTGAAAGAGGTGTACCTGGGAGTGTCAGAGGTGTACGTGGCTGAGTCAGGGGTGTACCAGGGAGTGTCAGCGGTGTACCTTGGAGTGTCAGAGGTGTACCAGGGACTGTCAGTGGAGTACCTGGGAGTGTCAAAGGTGTACCTGGGAGTATTAGAGGTGTACCTGGGAATATCGGAGGTGTACCTGGTCATATTG